>NW_006399969.1:3437510-3439709 GCF_000299155.1 Elephantulus edwardii
ACCTTTCTTTTCGATGGGAACAAATATAGGGAGCTTTGGTGGTCTAGTGGCAAAAAGCTACACTGCAATTCCAGAGATACGTGGTTCGAATCTACCAGATGCTCTGTTGGAGAAGGAGGGGCAATCTCCTGTACCAGTCAGATCCGATTTGACGGTACACACAACAAAAGTAGAAGAAGTAGAATTCTACCACAACAACTTCTAAACATTCCCTCCAAACTGAAAGGACTATAGATAATATCTGTTTGGAGCTGAGTAAAGCAGAAGAAAAAGAAAAAAGAATAACACCCCTGAAATATGTGGCTTCAGTTATGAAACTTAGGTCCCTCCTATGAGTTGTAATAAAACAGTAAATTTTTTTTCTCTACTAGTTTATTTACAAAATTTGAATACAAATTGGACAAATTCTTTCAATTTCCCTCACACCCCACCCATCAAATTATACAACCCAATGATTAATTCCCCCTTACCCCTGCACATCCACATCCCTCTGCGTCCAGCCTCTCTCATTGCTCCTGGATCCTTATACTCATTCTACAATAATGGTTTTAAGTGATATTTATCCTTCTGGGACTGAGTTAGTTCACTCAGCATAATGCTCTCCTGTCCTTCCCAAATTAGGTAATAATTTACAAAGTTATTGCTCCCATGTCCTGCATGGTATTTCATTGTGTGAATGTACCATAATTTGTGGTTGGACATTTGGGCTGTTTCCACGTTCTTGAGATGGTGAATAATGCTGCTATGAACAGTGGTATACAAATCTCCATTTGTGCATCAGTTCTCATTTTCTCAGTGTATATTCCCAGTAGTGGAATAGCTGAGTCATATGGAATTTCTATGTTCAGCTTTTTGAGGAAGCATCAAACTGCCTTCCAGAATGGTTGCACCATTTTAAAATCCCAGCAATAATGTATAAGAGTTCCTTTCTCACCACATTCTCTCCAACATCTATCACTTGCTGCCCTGTTAAACTTTGCCACTATTACTGGAGTGAGATGGTACCTCATTGCAGTTTCAATTTGCATCTCTCTTAGGAGGTTGGAGGCATAGCACCCCCTGACTTCAAGACCTACTACACAGCAGTGGTAACCAAACAGCATGGTAGTGGTACAGTGACAGGAACATTGACCAATGGAACAGAACTGAGAACCCAGAAATGGACCGAGCTCTCGATGGTCAGCTGATATTTGACAAGGAAATCAAAGCTATCAAATGAAATGAAAACCTCTTCAACAAATGGTGCTGGCAAAACTGGACTTACACCTGTGAAAAGCTGAAACAGTTTCCACATCTCACACCACACACAAAAATCAACTCAAGGTGGGTCAGAGACCTAGGAGTAAATCCAAAACCATAACATTCATAAGAGACAAACTGAGATTAAGCTTAGAAGCGCTAGTCCAAGGTATGAAGAGACTGCCAAATACACCCAGAAAAACACAATCTGAAGAGGATAAAATTGATGCATGGGACCTTCTAAAGAGTAAATCTCTGTGCACATTAAAAAATTTCCCCAACAAGGTGAAAAGAAAACCTACAGACTGGGAACAAACATTTGGTAATACCATTTTAGACAAGAGTCGTATAACAAAAGTTTACAGAATCCTCCTGGGCCTCCACAAGAAAAAGACTGATAACCCAATTACTAAATGGGCAAAAGGCATGGAAAGAATTTTCACAGAGGAAGATATTTGAATGGCAAACAGGCAAATGAAGAAATGCTCCAAATCACTGGCAATAAAACAGTAATTATAATGTTTAATGAACCTGAGCTCTGCTGGTCTCAGGGAGCTCTGGTGGTATAGTGATTATAAGCTGTGCTGCAGTCCCAAAGACACACAGTTCAAATTTTCCAGCTGCTCTGTGGGAGAAGGATGGGAAATCTCCTCTCACACAATTAGCTGCTTCTGAAACCCTGCCTTGAGGGTCAGCTATGGGTCAGTTCTTACCTAACAGTACTCAACAACAATGAGGTTGAAAGAACCATGAAAGTAAGATATATTATGTGCATTAGATATTAATTACTGAGTATTATGGTTAGCACAGGAATCCAGGATTAAGGTTGCATAGAGAAGTGTACTAGGGGTGGGGGCTGGGGGGAAGGGACGTGGGAATTGTATACTAATGAAGGAATTTTTTTCTTTCTTTTTTTTTCTCTCTTTGGAGGGGGAAGCGAGCTGGTGGGGAGGGGTGGGA
>NW_006399969.1:3439877-3443011 GCF_000299155.1 Elephantulus edwardii
ATCAAAGGGATAAGTAATCTTTTTACTTAAGAAAGTAAAAAGAATGAAAATATTTTAATGCCCTTGATAGAAATTCATGTTGGACTCAGAAGACAATGTAGAATGTAGTATACTGTTATTAACATCATATGGATCTTGACTGAAAGCAGAGAATACTAGAAATTGTTTAAATGTGTTTTATTAACCATGCAGATGTACTCAACTGTACATATCATAACAAATAATGGTTAACATTGTGAAACATGAGAGTTTCAGAACACTCAGTTATTCCTTCAGAACTTGTACAAAACCCAAGGAATAGTTGCTTGAACAGAAGAAAGAATATTTCCTAGTTTTCATCATAAAAAGTTACCAGTTTTGTCAAATGCCTTTTTCATATCAATTTATGAGGTTCTTTTATTTTATTTTTGTGGTGGATTATATTTTGTGGTGGCTTTTCTAATGTTGAACCATCCTTGCACGCCCGATAAGAATCTCACTTTATCATGACGATATGTTAACCAAGAAGTTTTAATAATCATATATTTGTAAACATCTAAACAACACAACCTCAGAGTATACAAAGAAAAACTCTACAAAGCAAAACATGGCATCATTGTGGTAAGTTGTGCTGCTAACTCAAACCCCCTGTGTCTTTGTTAGTACGAATCCACCAGCTTCTCAAAGGGAGAAAGGTGGTCAGTCTCTTCCCAGTATGATTTACAGCCTCAAAAACCTGTAGAAAATTTGCTACAAGTGGGAACCGACTAGACAGCAATATTTTTGAGTGCTGTCTTGAATACACAGATACTGCAGTCTTCAATATGGATTAAATCTCAATATCAAGAAAACAAAGACTCTCACCACCAGGCCAGTTGGGAACATCATATAGATGAATAAGAGATTGAGATTGTTAATTTAAGCTTGCGGGGCTCCACAATCAACACTCTTGGCACCAGCAATCAGGAAACCAAAAGACAAGTTGCTTCAGGAAAGTCTGATGTCAGGGCCTTCTCCAGAATGCTGAAGAGCAACAAATATCAGTCTGGAGTCTAAGGTGTGATTGATTCAGTATATAAACTTCACAATTGCTTGCTATGCATCAGAGAGCTGACAATAACTAAGGATTATAGAAGAAGAATTGATGTCTTTGGGTTATGCTGGAGAAGAATATTAAACACACCATGGACTGCCAAGAGAATAAAAATTTCTGTTCTGGAAAAGGTGAAACCAGATTTTTTTTTAGAAGCAAGGATTTTGAAACTCTATCTCACATACTTTGGGCATGTGGCCAGAAGTGATTAATCCTTAAAGAAGAACATCGTACTTGGGAGGATGGAAGGTCAGCGCAGGAGAGGAAGACCCTTTATGAATTGGATTGACACAATAACTAGGGTAATAAGGGGATGTATGTCAGAGACCGTGAGATTGGCTCAGGAGGGGTCAGGGTTCTAAACCATTGTTCATAGGGTTGCTTTGAGTCATAGTCATACAACATCATTAATTTAGGAGCATTTGTGGTTCTGGAGTTAAAGTTTTACCTTCCACATAGGAGATACCTACTTATAGTGCCTCAATAATGATTAAATTTGTTGACTGCTAATTGAAAGCTGGTAGTTCAAGCCCACTATCTGTTTTATGGAAGAAAATATGGTTATCTACTTCTATAAAACTGTACAGCCTTAGAAACCCTGTGGTGCCTTTCTACTTTACCCTATAAGGGATCTAGGAGTCAGAGTTGATGAGATGTTTGCAGGAAGCTGGGGTTCAATTCCCTGCTAATATACTTCTAGTATAGTCATCACTTGTCACTTGTTGAAACATTGTCTGTTGCTATGATGCTGAATAGTCAGTCTCAACAGTGCTCTAGACTAAGATAGATAAGGAATATCTGATCCATTTCTGAAAAATCAGCCACTGAAAACCCAAGGCATCACTGTGACCCAGTATAATTTGCAGGGTTTAGTTAGAGGAAGATGTTAACACAGTTAACAATAGCTAACAATAGCAGTATTAACATTTACGTCAGTGAACACTGCACACAACACTTCCCATGGGTTTAGTAACTTTCCACATAGTCAGAGCCTACTGCTCTTTTTCAACATCTAGCTAGGATTCTTTTCTAACAATCATAGTTATGTATCATAGTCAGAATCAACCCACAGCTGACACGCCAGTGTGTTTTCAGAATCAGTAAATCTCATGATAGATTGCCCATCTTTCTCCCACAGAATAGTTGGTGGATTCCAATCATGTGCATATAGTTTGGCAGTGTAACTCCTTACCCCTAGACCACCAAAGCTCTCTAAGGTCATGAAGAACACCCATGCAACTGCCAATACCCACTGCAATTCTAACAGTTAGGGAGATAATGGTAAGAAATTGTGTTAGTGTGTAAATATGTTGCATAAATCAGTCATATTTACTTTGTTTAGAGTCACAGAAAATATAGAAAACTATAATCCACCCAACTTCTCAACGGATTAAAAAGAATCAACATGCCGATGTACCTTTAAGTCATTTTAGGAACTTTCAATCAATGTATACAGGACAGCAGATAATCTATGGCATAAAGGATTCTTGAGGGTGCTAAATATAGATTATTTCAGGGATTTGGTCACAGTTTACCAAACATTCATATTCCATAGATTATCCAGAAAGCTCAGAAAGACATAACACAGTTACAAAATTGGCAAGATGTGGAATGACTTTTCACAAAGGAAGATATTTGGATGTCCAACTGACACATGAAGAATGCTCAAAATCATTGGCAAAAAGAGAGGTGCAAATCAAAACCACAATGAAATACCATCTCACTCCAGTAGCAGTGGCAAAGTTCAACAGCACAGCAAGTAATAAATATTGGAGAGGATATAGTGAGACAGGAATTGTCTTGCCTTCCTTCCTTGCTTTTTTTCTTTCTTTCCTTCCATCCTTCCTTCCCTCCTCCCGTCTCTTTTTTTTGAGAATTTCATACTGGTTTACATACACAGTTTGTATACATTGCCCCTCACACAGGATCCTTCTCCACCTCCCCAGCCCACCCCCTCCACCCATCAAACCCTGCAACCACATGATGATACCCTTACCCCTACCTCCATACTTCCCCCTCCCCTCTTATCTTCATACATGTTTTACTAGTTATTTATATTTAC
>NW_006399969.1:3443446-3465702 GCF_000299155.1 Elephantulus edwardii
ATCAATGTTCATAGCAGCATTATTCATCATCACAAGAACATGGAAGCAT
This sequence comes from Elephantulus edwardii, assembly GCF_000299155.1. Lineage (NCBI taxonomy): Eukaryota > Metazoa > Chordata > Mammalia > Macroscelidea > Macroscelididae > Elephantulus > Elephantulus edwardii. The sequence continues at coordinate 3,443,496 of NW_006399969.1, forward strand.
CCCAAATGACCAATCTCAATTGAATGGATTGAGAAATTATGGTACATTTCACATGATGGAGTACTACACAGCATGCAAGAGCAATGATTTTGAAAATCACTACCTAGCTTGGAACTGTCTAGAGAGCATTATGCTAAGTGAATTAACTCAATCCCATAACAACAAGTATTGTAGAAATAGAATGATAACTAGTAAAATGTGTATGAGGATCCAAGGGGGATAGGACAGGAGCAGAGGGATGAGGATGGGCAGGGGAGTAATTATAGGGTTGCACACTTTGATGGGTGGAATGAAGGATGAGCAAAGAAAATGAGAAAGATCTGGTGTGAAAAAGAGTGCACACAAATTTGTAAGTAAACTAGTATAAAATAAAAAAATTTAAATGAAAAAACCCAAATGAATGAGAAACCAAAATAACTATACCACAAAGCTTTAGAAGTGATATTTGACTTTCTGAAATATTGTGGGGAGAAGGATAAAATTGTTCCAGAAGGTCTCATGGAAATTATGGCCAAGATCGCCTTGGAACAGAGGTTGTTCTGCCCTAGCAATTAACTCTCCACATGAACACAGCCTTTTCCTTCGCCAAGCACTCCGTTTCCCAGGAAAAGTCATCTCTGTGCAACTACAAGAGCATATATGTCACCATGGCAATGGGTATGCTTAGTTACCAAGCTAGAGTAAAATGTCCAGCTATGTCTGAGGTGGATGGAGAAGAGGACTAGAAAATGTTTGCATAGCTTCTAAGGGAATAGGGATGGATGATTTAGAGAAGAAGAAAAATCTAGAGGGAAAGTTTATTATGTAAAATGCAGTGAGAATACAAAGCAGAAAGGTAAGCCTGTTATCTAGATAGTCTATAATATATTCACTTTTATCCCAACATTTCAATTCACAAAAGGAACTCTGGTGGTTTAGTGGTAAAAGAGTTGAGCTACCAACCAAAAGCCATGCAGTTCAAATCCACCAGCTGCTCTTCACGCAGTCTCCTTCCATGTAATTTACTGTTTATGAAAATCTGCTGGAAGGTCAGCTATGAATTATTTTTGCCTTGACTTACATAACAACAACAATTCAAAAGACACTAATTCGTCTTTGATCTTTATTCACTGTCTAAATTCCATATGCTTATAGAGCAATAAAAAATACTGGCTTTGATTAGATATGGCTTAGTCTTTAAACTGATGGAGTTACTGTTACATTATATATAGGTCTATCTGTTAAACTGGAAGCTAAACCAGAGTTTGGCCCAGATTCAGTCACTGAGGGCCGCATACTTAGGGTTTCCAACGTCTCTACTGTACAAGGAAAGCTGGTCATTTTCTTCTTATTATTTTACATTGGTTGCATAGTAAGTTTGTATACATTGTATTTCACACTATCTTTTATTCACATTGTGTTTCATACAATCATTCTAGCTCATTATGTTTTATAAAATCAATCCTACTGAACCATGTCCACATTACCTTGTCTTTGCAGATCCCCACCAGATCCTTCCCATTTCCTTTACCCACTTTCTCTCCACCCATGAAATTGTGTTAATCTATGATTTCCCACCTGCCAAGTTCACGTCTCTGTTCCCACCTTATTCCCGCCTTGGTTCCCCATACACACTTTACTAGTCGTCCTTCTGTTTTTACTATAATTGTTCTATGCAGTATTTATCCTTATGAGACTGAGTTCACTCAGCATAATGCCCTTCAGTTTCCTCTAAGTTACATAGTAATTTTTAAAATTGTTGCTCCTGAGAATTGTGTAGTATTCTATCATGGGAATGTACCACAATTTCTAAATCCATTCAATTGTGATTGGACATTTGGGCTGCTTCCATGTTCTTGTGATTGTGAATAACACTTCTATGAATATTGCTGTACAAATCTCTGTTTGTGTTTCAGTTCTAATTCCTTGGGGCATATTCCAAGCAGTGGAATAACTGGGTCATATAGAATGCCTATGTTGAGCTTTTTGAGAAAACTAGACTGGTCATTTTTGTTTGTCAGTTTTCTTCTACATTTTTTATCTACACTATTCAGTCCTTTCTGCTGTATTACCTTTAAGAGTAGTCAGCCATAATAGTTGGGAACCACCTAGTTCTTCTGATCTCAAAGCTGTAGAGGTTATGGTTCACATAACTTTTTTGACTAATTGTTTCCATGTAGCTGTGATTTTCTTCCATATTATTTTTTTCTGTACAGACAGAAACCAATATCTTCCTTTTAGATCAAAGTAGGACAGAGAACATTATCTTTGTGGACTCAAACAAAAACTCAGTGTTACGCCAATTGATTTTTATATTCCCTGGAAGCATGGTCTAATCTTTTAGATGTTTGGTTATGATTAACAAGTTTACATAGCTTTGCTTCCTCATTGACTCTACTATATACATGAATAGAGTCATATTATCTGCCAAATCTATGGATGTTCATGCATGTAGTCATTTTTTTACTGTCCGTAACTCTTTATCTGTTCACCTTATCTATATGCCTGGGTAGATCATTGTTGTTGTTGTATATGACTCATGGAAACTCTATGAACAGTGAGTGGATCTGAACCCTGATCTGTTCAGTGCTGTCCTCATCATCTCTGACATACTTGAGCCCATTGTTACAGTCACTGTCTCCGTCTATCTGGTTGAAGGTCTTCCTCTCTTTCACCGACCCTCTACCCTTCTAAGAATTATACCCTTTTTTGTCAAGGACTTGCTCCTCCTAACAACATTTCCAAAGTATGATTATTACTGATAATGTAGGATTGTGGGTATAATATTATTAACTTTATTGACCAAATATTTTGGATCTCTGTGTTTTCACTTCCTTTAATAGTATCACCCATTTATTAGACACTGTTTTTCCCTTTATCCATATTAGTATGTGTCTATCATCTAATTACTGGGTTTCTTTCATTTCCCTCTTCTTACCTTTCCAAGAGTTCTGGTGGCTTAGTGGTAAGGAGCTGTACTCCTAATTCAAAGGCACATGGTTTAAATCCATCATTCTCTCACTGGGTGATTTGCTGAGTCTGAAAGTCCTTTGGAGGGTCAGCTATAAGTTGGTTCCTACTTGACAGTATACAACAACAACAACTTGGCTTTTCTACCTGTAATAACTGTTCAAGAACATCTCTTTCCGTGAGTAAACATTTATATTTTTGTAATAGTGGATGCGTTTGTCCTTTTGTGACTGATTTCTGTCATTTAGTGTATTGTCCTCTAGATTAATCTTAACGAAGTCATGTTTTTTCATTATCCTTTACTGATTCATAGTATTTCATTGTATGCATGTACTAGAGTTTATTTATTTACCTGTCTGTGAATGGACACTTGGTTGCTTCCATATCTTTGTTATTTTAAACAATGGTGTAGTGAACATAACTGAGTCAGTTCCAACTCATAGTGACTCTTCATCAGGTTTCCAAGTTTGTATGTGTACCTTTACTGGAGTATATTGCCCATCTTTCTCCTGCAGACTAATTAGTGGATTTGAAGTGCCAAACTTTTGGGTAGCAGCATGAAGGAGTAAGCATTATTTTGTCTCACCTCTTAATTCTTGTGTAGTAATTACTGGATCAAATGGTTTTTCTGTTTCCATTTTACATATCAGAGTTCTGATCTCTCTAAACTCTCACTAGTTTTTGATGTTTTCTATTTTATTTTTCTTAGCGTTTGTTGCTGGGGTGAGATGATGTGTTATTGTTGTTTGGCAAGAAGATGCATTGCAGTCCCAAAGGCACGTGGTTCAAATTCACCAGGTGTTCCGAAGTAGAAAGATGGGCATTCTCCTTCCATGCAATTAACTGCCTCTGAAAACCTACCAGAGGATAAGCTATAGGTTGGCTCTGACTCAGTGGTACTCAATCACACAACAATAGCTAATTAGGGAGCTATGGTAAAATAGTACACACTATGTTGAAATTCTAATCCAAAGCCTAATTATCCCTTTTTAAAAAATTTTTTTATTATTTTTGTGTGAGTGTACCTTCAAATCAGATCTGACTGGTACAGTAATTCTCCCTTTCTTATGTAATACTTTTTTTGTCTTAATATGTGTTTGTTTCTATTTACTAATTTTTATTTTTCTCTCCTTGCCTTGTCATTTCTGGTGGCTTGAATCCACCAGCAAGTCCACAGAAGAAAGATGAGAAGTCTCCTATTGTGAACAAAATAAGACTTACTCAAAGGTAACAATATACCATACACACAGATGTTGTTATAGGCCATTGAGCCACTTGTTATAAGCTTGCTTGGTTCCACGATCAACACTCTTCCCACCAGCATTCAGAAAGTCAAAAGACTAATTGCTCTGGGCAAAGGTGCTGTCAAGGACCTCTCCAAGGTGCAAAAGAACAACGATATTACTCTAGAGATTAATGTGTGCCTAATTCAGGCTATGGTCTTTGCAATTTCATGCTGTGCATCAGAAAGCTGGACAATGACTAGAAGAAGACAAAGCTGGACAATTGAAAGAAGAAGAATCACCTCTTTTGAGTTGTGGTGCTGGAGAAAAGTATTGGTCTGTCAAGAGAACAAACAGGTTTATGCTGGAGAGAGTGAAACCAGACTGTTCCTTGGTGGCAAGGATTTTGAAGCTCCATCTAACATACTTGGAGCATGTTGGCATGAGGAACCTGGAGAAGGACATCATGCTTAGAAGTGTAGAGAGACTTGCCAGAAGAGGAAGACTCCAGAAGAGATGAATTGAAACAATAATTGGAAAGGTGGGGAGTAGGTGTGCCAGAGACGAGACAGGCTCAGGACAAAGCAGGATTCAGAGCTATTGTATATAGGGTCGCTATGAATCACAAGTGGCTCAATGGCCCATAATAACATCTCCGTGTATGGTGTATTGTTACATTTAAGTAAGTCTTATTTTGTTACTTGTGGTATTGCTTTATAGTTTTAGTTGTATAAATCTTTTCTATCTCTGATTAGATTTGTTCTAGTTAGAGTATTTCTTATTTTATTTGGCTAACTGAAGTGAGATTATTTTCTTTACTTCCTTTCCAGAGTTCTCTTTGTTACTATAGATGAATCTGACATTTGTATGCTGATGTCGCATTTCTCTTCATAGAGCCCAGACTCTCGGATAATCTATTCTGCATATAGATTGAAAATATATGGAGCTATGACACATCTTTGGTGCACATCCTTCCCAATTTTGAACCATGAAGTGTTTCCTTGCTCTGTCCTGATGCCTCCTGGTTCAAGTATAGTTTTTACATAAGCACGATCAAGTATTCTGGGTTTCCCACTCTTCTCAGAGTCAGCCACAGCTTACTATGATCTACACAGTCATATGCCTACCTTCTCTCTATAGATAGTGAAAATTTTTGATGCTCTTTTTCTAATTTTTGGAAATGTGTTGAAGTGTTGATTTTATTCACTTTTATTTTTTGATGCATTTATTAGTTCTGTTTTTGCTGAGTACCAAACATTTTGATATGTTGTATTTTTATTTTAATGTAATAAAAATATTTTGAAATTTTAATGTTTTTATTTCTCCTACTTCATGGTATTTTTCAAGCAGGGTGTTATGTAGTTTCTATGATGCAATCTTTTTTCTTGATCTTACTTTTGTTGATTTCTTTTCTTTTTAGCATTGTAATTTGAGTAGATGCTTTGTAGTATTTCTGTGCTTCTGCATTTACTGAAGTTTAATTTGTGACATATGATGTAGCCTGGAGAATGTTTCATGTGCACTGGAAAGGAATGTATATTTTGCTCTCGTTGGCTGGAGTGTTTTATATATGACTATGAGTTCAAGTTAATTATTTATTTACTCTGTATCTTTGTTGATCCATTAATATGCTGTCAACAAGAGGCATATTTTAGGCACAAGGACAAAAATAGACTACAAGTCAAAGGTGGGGGGGAGGTATCAAGCAAATAGCAAACTTTCCTTCATTAAAAGTGGTGTATGGTCTCATACCATTATTGAGAATTATCTATTCCTTCTTTTCAGTGCTACTAAAGTTTGATTTCTGTATTTTGGGGTTCTATCACTGGGCGTTTAGATGTTATCTATAGCTTTGTTCTCTTGTTCAATCGATACTTTAATCATTTAAACAATGACTTTCTTTGTCTTTTATGCTAGTTCTGTTTTGAATTCTATTTTATCAGTAATTAACATTGCCATTCCTGCTCTTTTGTGATTTTGTGATTGCCATTTGCTTGCTGTATTTTCCACTTTTTGATTTTGTCTATTATTTTCATTATGTATATCACTTGCAGATAGTATATAAATGAATCGTGTTTTCTTTTCCATTCTGCTTCTTCTTTTCTGTTAAATCTCTCTATTTTTGTGCTCTATTGATTCTATTCTGCCCTTTTGTCCTGCCAGTGTTTTACATGATAAATTGTATCTGGATTTCAGTTTTCTATTTTTTAATTTTACATTTATTTTGCTGATTTGTTATTTTTTTTCTTTTTTAATTTGTCTAGAGGGTTGTTTACCTCTTCCTTTATTTTTTTTCCTCCCGGTGGTTTCCTCAAACTATCTCTCAATCCACTGAAAGTATTTATGTGCAGTTATTTGGAATTTCTTTTCAGAAAGTTCTAATACCATTTCCTTGGACAGACTTTCTGTTTCTACACTTTTGTCACTTATTTGTGCCATATTGCCCTGGTTTTATGTGTAATTTAAAGTTATTCATAGCCCCAGAGTCATTGTGGTGCTATTGTAGTATTATTCTATTTAAATATAGATGTCTTGTGAGGCTAATGCATTATTTAGCTGGCTAGTTTATTCTAAGTCTTTAACTGCTTGTGTATGTAATAGAAGATAGAGGTATGTATGCAATTCTCTGTAGCTGTTCATGTAGGTAAGTTAGGGGCTGATGTTTATTGAAGTCTGTCATTAAGCAATTGGTACAGAAGCAGAATTGGGTGTTGGCTCTTTCTCAGGTTTGAAACGTTAGGAGGTGTGTGTGCTTCTGAGTAGTACAGATTTTACAAAGTCAAACAACAAATCCATCCTCCCCCCAAAAAAAAACCACCCAAAAAAATATGTGTGAACAGAAAAACTGGAACTTGGGAGGTTCACAAAAGGAAGGATAAAAAGAAAAATAATAATGACAAACAAGACAAGGGGGGAAAGAAAGGCCGGGAAGAAGGAAAGATCCCTTAAAAAGAGGGATGTGAGCATGGGGTTCTGGGCTCTTGAGAAGTCCTCATGTCCCGCTGAAACATGTGAGACAAGGTGTCTACTCTGGAGCAGAGTTTCTTCTGGTTGTGAAGAAAATTGGAATTAGAGTTCCCAGTTGGGGCAGGACTTTTTTGCATCTGAGAATTTACTGAGGCCAAGGCACCCAGCCAAGAAAAGATCCTCTGCTGTCCCAGGAATAAACTGGGAGATGATGCTAGATTGTGTTTTACAGTTTTAGGCGTTCTCAAACCTGGGACAGAGTTTATGGTGGTCTCAGAGTTGTCAATGACAGTACCACACCAACTGTGGTATCTCTGCCAGTCTGGGCAGTAGGTTGAATAGAGACTGATGAAACCCTTAAGACTGTAAACTTAGTCATTATTCAGATCTTGAACTGGACTCTTCATGACCCTCTGATTTTTAGCCAAATAATAAACAAGTCTGTATACTGAACAACAACATGAGAGAGATAAACACTCCTTAGAATCATCAAACACTTGGTACCACAAACTGTCCAGGGACAAAATTCAAAAGGCAGGAAAGGAGAGGGAAGAAATATAAGTGGAAAACACAAGGAAAAAGTAGGATGAATAATGTGATACTCTGGGAATTGCTATTAATGTCACAAAAGAAAATGGTTATAGATTGTTGAATGGAAATGGATCTGATTTGTAAAATTTCACCTAATTAACAATTTCTGGAGGTTTTCTTTTCCTTTCTTTCTTTTTTTAAAATACTCATTGAGCCTTCAGAATTACAAATCAGATGGTTCTGGTTCTGGTTCTGGTTCTGGTGCCTCACACGGCTGGTTCTTCTTTGAAATTTCTCAAAGTAATTTTTGAAAATTTCATTTTATTTAATGAACTGGTTTCCTAATGGAATACTTATGAATAAGTGTTTTTCTTCTTTTTTAATCTATCCCGAGTTGTTGTAGTTGTTGTTGTTCTTGTTATGTGCCATCGAGTCGCTTGGGACTCATAGTGACCCCATGTACAAGAGCCCTAAATCCTGCTCTGTCCTGTGCCAATCTCACTGTCTCTGACACACCCCACCTTATAGAGGGTCTTCCCCTCCTGCACAGTCCCTCCATCCTCCCAAGTATGACGTCCCTCCCCAAGGACTGGTCCCTCCTTGCAACATATCCAAAGTATGTCAGATGAAGCCTCAGAATCCTTGACTCCAAGGGGAAGTCTGGCTTCACCATGACAAACCTGTTCGTTTTCTTAGCAGTCCATGGTATATTCAATATTCTTCTCCAACACCAAAGCTCAAAGGCATCAATTCTACCTCTAATATCAAGCTCATTGTCCAGCTCTCTGATGCATAGCAAGTGATTACAAAGACCATGGCCTGTATCAGGCGCACCTTAGTCTCCAGACGGACATCGTTGCTCTTCAGTACCCTGGAGAGGTCCCTAACAGCAGACTTTCCCATCGCAATATGTCTTTTAATTTCCTGGCTGCTGGGGCCAAGAGTGTTGATGGTGGAGTGAAGCAAACTAAAGCTATTAACAATCTCAGTCTGTTCACCATCCATCCTGATGTTGCCAAATGGCCCAGTGGTAAGAATATTTGTCTTCTTGATATTGAGCCCTAATCCATACTGAAGACTGCAGTCCTTGACCTCTGCAGCAAGTGCTTCAGGTCCTCCTTAGTTTCTGTATGCAGGGTTGTGTCATCTGCATAACGCAGACTGTTGATAGATCTTCCACCAATCCTGATGCCATACTTCTCCTCATAGAGCCCAGCTTCCCAGATAATCTGTTCTGCATATAGGTTGAAAAGGTATAGAGATAGGATGTATCCCTGGTGTACACCCTTCCCAATTTTGAACCATGCAGTGTGTCCTTCTTCTGTTCTGACAACTGCCTTCTGGCCCAAGTATAGGTTTTACATTAGCACTATCAAGTGTCTAGAATTCCCATTCTTCTCAGGGTCAGCCACAGTTTGTTATGATCCACACAGTCAAATGCCTTTGCATAATCAATGAAACACAGATAGACATTCCTCTGGTATTCCCTGCTTTCAGCTAAGATCCATCTAACATTAGCTACAATATCCCTAGTACCACAACCCCTTCTAAACCCAGCCTGCACTTGTGAATAATCTTCAGCAGAACCTTGCTTGCACGTGATATCCATCATGTTGTTCTATAATTTCCACACTCTCTTGAGTCACCTTTCTTTGGAATGTGAACAAATATCGATTTCTTTCAGTCAGTTGGTCAACTAATTGTTCTCCAGATTTTTTGGCACAACTTGGTAAGCACATCCAGGGCAGCATCTGTTAGTTTAAATATGTCAATTGGTACACCATCTATTCCTGGGACTTTATTTTTTGCTAATTCCTTCAAAGCAGCTTAAACTTCTTCCTTCATCACTATAGGCTCTTGCTCATATGTTGTTTCATTAAATTCTCCTGTGTCTGCCAATTCCCTTTGATTCAGTGACTCTGTATGTTCTTTCCATCTTCTTTTAATACTTCCGGCTCATTTAATATTCTACTTAAAACATCCTTAATTATAGCAACTGAAGGTTTGAATTTGTTCTTCAGTTCCTTCAGCTTAAGAAATGCAGAGCGAGTTCGGCCCTTTTGATTTCCTGACTCCAGCTCCTTGCACATTTCATTGTAATATTTCACTTTGTCATCCTGTGCTGCCTTTTGAAATCTTCTGTTCAGCTCTTTAGTATCTTGAAGCAGATGATGTAAAATCTTTGATTTTGAAAGCATGAGATCATTAAATGGCTTCTGATAATTTTAATCTTTCAAATTTTAAGCTTTTCAACATCTAGTCTGTTGATAGTAAGCATACAGAAGTAGAAGCAGTTCTTCCTAAAGATCCTGATGTGTCTCTTACAAATATGTTTTCCAGAAGTTGATAATACACAAGAGATGAAGGATGACAATGCCTACTATTATCACATTCCATTCTGTTTATAATAAAGTAAATCCCTATCTATTAAGTTTCAAGCTCTTGATATTATGTGTTTATATAGATTGATGAGGGGCAAGAAATCCAGAGGGTTTCTGGTACCTATGGTGGTTCTGAGAAGTAAATGATAGAATGTTGAATAATTTGTATAGTGCATTGCACAGAGCAAATTCTAAAGCAGTATAATGGCAGGATAGAGGCTGAGCAAGACCTTTAGAACAAAGTTACAGAGCCTTGTGAAGGAGTTAAACAGTAGAATAGCATGATCTGATGGAAACTGAAAACATTAGCTGGCCTAATAGTTTACTAGTACCTAGGGATAGTTGGCATGTGCAGTTGAGTTGGCTGGGACTCACAGTAACCCAATAGATCTGAACTTTTTCCTATTCTGTGTCATCTTCACCATCTCTAATAGACTTGAGCCCATTGTGACAGTCACTATGACAATCCATGCCATTAAGGGTCTTCCTCTCTTCAGCTGACCCTCTATCTTTTTAAGCCCTAGAGAGGGGAAAAAATGACTAAATAAAAGGATATAGAAGTGAGTGTTTACCATGAAATGAAAATTCTAAAATACTAGAAGGGTACATTTTACATTGATATTTTAAATATCTGCTGAGTGATAGCAAGACACAGCCAAAGTTGAAAAACTATTGTCTTTAAAAAATTATTTTATATTGGTTTATATTATTTGTTTGGAGGCTCATGTGTGAAGTGGCTGGATTCTGAAAGGTGGCTTCTTCTTGTTTTGGTTGAGGGTCGAGTGTGGACTGTTTGGTTGTTTTTATTTTGTTCACACCGTGTGTGAGTTGATTTAATTTGCTGGATCTGGCTAACAATGAGCTGTGGGCTAGAAGTCCCTCGTTTAGAGCCAATCAGGACCTGGTGGGTAGGTATATATATTTAAAAGTTAGTTGGGCCCTAGGGCCTGTGGAACTTGGGCCTGGTGTAAATTGTGTCTGGAATGAACATTCTTCTAAATGGTACAGCACAGGTCTGTCAATTTGCTGTACTGAGGCACCTTGACATTGCTGTGACATTGAACACTGTGCCACTGGTTTGTCAAATATCATAATGGTCATCCCTGGTGAACAATATTTAATGGTGCTCCCAGATTAAGACAGGCTTGGAAGCAGGAGTAGCATCTACTTCCTACACAATATGTCTCTGAAAACTCTATGAACTTAGAGAAATGACTATAGTTATAAAAAAGGGGTCAGGTCTTGTGTTCATAGAGTCACTATGACTTGTGCTTGGCTTGACAGCACTTAACAACAACAACAACAACATTGCTTTCTTACAAAGTTCTTATACATTGTTTTTAATACTATTCTTCATTCACATTGTTTTTTATACAATCATTGCCATGCATTATGTTTTATAAAATTAATCACTATTGGACTATGTCCATCATTACTCTGTCTTTTCAGGTCTTTAAAGTATTGTGTGATGATCTCTTCAGACCCAAATCTGTTCACTATACTGGATCAGAAAATTTTCCTAGAATCTCCTGATAATTGTCATGTAGTCAGATGCAATGAAACAAAACAATAAGAGCCATTACAACTACAACCAGAGCATCAACCAGATTATAAACACACCACATAACCTGCTTGATTAGTTTACACACCTATGTCTGTCTGGTGCCAGTAAAATCTGTTGTTGTTAGATGCTGTCAAGTTGAATACAACTCATAGTGACCCTGTGAACAACAGATATGAACCCTGTTCTATCCTGTGCCATCCTCATCATCTCTGACATACTTGAACCCATTGCTACAGTCATTGCATCAATCTATTTGGTTGAGGGTCTTTCTCTCTCTTATCTATCTTCAACCTTTCTAAGCATGAAATTCCTCTCCAAAGAACAGTCTCTCTTAACACATCCAAAATATATGAGAAAAAGCTTTACCACCATGAGTTCAAGGTGTAATCTGGCTGCACCTTTCCCAAGACATTATCTGTTTGCTTTTTAAAAAAAAATATTGTTATACTAGTTTATTTACAAAATTCAAATACATTGTTTTTCAGAACAGATTCTTCCAATTTCTCTCACCCCCCCCCATCAAATTGTACAGACTCATGATCAATCCCCCCAACTCCTGTTCTTTGGACAGTCCAGGGAATATTCTGTATTCTTCTCCAATACCACAATTCAAAGGCATTAATTCTTCTTCTATCATTCTTATTCATTGTCTAGTTCTCAGATGATAGATAAACCATAGCCTGAATCAAGAACACTTTACTCTCCAAATTGACATCATAGCTCCTCAGTGATTTGGAGATGTACTTGATGGTGGACTTGTTCAATGCAGTATGTCTTCTGATCTCCAGACTGCTAGTTATAGATCCAAGCAAGATTAAATCATTGGCAATTTCAATCTCTTCTCCTTCTATCATGCCTGTAGGTCCAGTGGTGAGGATTTTTGTTTTCTTGATGTTGTGCTATAATCTACAGTGAAGGCATTTTTGATTCATCTTTCCGTTTCTGAAGCACATGGAATTGTCTATGTCTATGCCTGCACTGTGCCATTAAAATCTAGGCTGCAACATTCCCCAGAGTTCTTTTGGAGTCATACAGTTTGACTATCCCTACTCTTCAGGCTGGATTAAACTTGAGGACTTTTATAACTGTCTGCTTCCATAGCTCCCCTATGAAAAGATTTATGACATCACAAAGGGCATGTTTAGTAAACAACATCTGAACTAGCTGTGACCAACATGAAAGCAAGGTCCCATCCTGTGTACACATAAGACAATATATTTGTAATTATTATTATCTTCAGTGTTAGGAAAACTATAAGGTACTTTAATTGAGTAGGATATTTTAAAAAACCAGAGAGAACAGGCTGAACCTAGTTCTTTGTTCTACAGCTTTTACCACCCAGAAACAACCACTGAATGGACCACAAACCAAACCCACTACTTTTTAATAAATTCTGATTCTTGGTGCCCCTTCATCAGGTTTCCAAGCCTGTAAATCTTAACTAGAGGTTCCCTTGGACCAGCTGGTCAACTCTAACCACTGAACTTTCAGTTAACAGAGTAACACGTGCAATGCCATTAACAATTTACTGAATGGATTGTTGTTGTTAGGTCTTGTTGAGTTGATTACAAATGGCAATCCTAGAGCCCTCCATTGTGCTTATGCAGAACTTGTACATGCCCAAGAGACAGTCACTCAAAACAGAATAATGAGAAACTGCATGCTTTAATATCACAGAAGTTGTGTCTTAAAGTTATATCAATTCACAATATTTTTAAATTTTATATTCTGACCATTTATTCTGAGAAATTTTACTATATAAAGAAGAATGTGGCCTCAAGATTGGCAGAAGAACCACTATCAATCACACAATACAACAATACACAACTTTGCTTTCTGAAAGCAAGAAGGACATGAAACACTGATGAAGCTCAAGGACTGTAGCCATCAGTATGCATTACACCTCAACATAAAGACAACAAGTCCTTTAGGTTGGTTCAATAGGCAAAGTCATAGATAATGGAGAAAAGTACTCCATTTTACTTGGATCCATAATCAGTGCATTTGGAAGCAACAGTCAATCAGTCAAAAAATGTCCTGAATTGGACAAATATTTAACAAAAAATTGAAGTGTTAAAAACCACAGATGTCACTTTGAGGGCTAAAGTATACCTTGCTCAAGTCATAATGTTTTATACACTTAAAATTTGGAAACAAAGAAGACCAAAGCAGAACTTATGGGTTGTGGTGTCAACAAAGAACATTGAATGCATCATGCGCTGTCATAGGAGCAAATACACCTGCCTTGGAAGAAATGAGGCATAAGGTTTCTAAGGCTGGTGGGTGCAATCACTGTGGAAGGCGGTATGGCACTTTCTCAAAAAGTTGGAAATAGAGATACCATTTGACCCAGCAATTCCACTACTGGGAATTACTGGGAATATACCCCAAAGAGACCATAACTGACATCCAAGCAGATACGTACACACCCATGTTTATCACAGCTTTGTTCACAACAGCAAGGAGTTGGAAACAACCTAAGTGTCCATCAGCAAACGAATGGACAGAAAAGATGTGGTATATTCACACAATGGAATACTATGGTGCACTGAAAAACAAGGAACTCATGCAATATTATTCAAAATGGGTGACCCTGGAGGACATTATGCTGAGTGAAGTATCTCAGTCACAAAAGGACAAAATACTGCATGGTGCCAGTGTTGTAAAACAGGACTGACCTCGGGGTTGGGGAGAGACTGAGAAAGATGGTTTCAATAATGTATACTGCATTGAAACAGATGAGGGAGAAAATTGTTTAAAAGGGATATGTGATTAGGTATATTTGTCATGACAGGAGTTTAGAGCGAAGGCTACATGGTGGAGTGGACCTGGGGGAGGATTTGTAAAACAATGGAAGAATTTTTCTTTACTTTTCCAAGAGGATAGTGTACTAGGGGGAAGGGTTGGGAGGGGAGAAAAGTGCAAGAATGAATGAATGGAAATCCACAGTCTCTGTAAATTTTTACTGAAATTAATAATAAATTTAAATAAAATTTTAAAAGGGAGGGAAAGAAAATGGCAAAAAAAAATAAATAAGGCTGGTGGTGCTTCACCTCACGCACTTTGGAAAGGAAGGACTAGTTCCTGGAAAAGGACATTAATGTTTCGTAAAGTATAAACTTAACTCACTACTTTTGAGTTGAAACTGACTCGTAGCTAACTGAAAATCTCACAGGAAAAGATTGCCCATCTTTCTCCATTGGATCAGCAACATAGCTTTGGATTGGTAGCGTAAATGTCTATCTATTAGGCCACCAGGGCCCCATTGATAAAATAGAGGATCAGTAAAAAAAATAGGAAGACTCTCAATGAGATTGATAGACAGTAGTTGCAACAATGAGCTCAAACATATCTAAGTTTGTTGAGGATAGTAGTGTTTCAGCATGTAAACATTTCAGTTGTAGACAAGATTGTATAGTGTTCTATTTTACATATTCTTATGAGTCAGTACTTAATTTTGCTCATGAGAAACCTATACCTACGCTAAGAGGCTGTTGTGTAAACAGAGCAAGGGAACAGTACATGGTTTAAAATTAATAAGGTAATGCATCAGGATCGTATTCTTTGTTTACACCTATTCCATCTATATGTTTGATTAATTATTTGAGAAGCTGGACACTATGAAGAGGAATGTGGCATCAAGACCAGGGGAACACTTATCAATACCTGAGTTATGCAGATGACATAAAATTGCTTGCTGAAAGTAAGGAGAATTTGAAGCAGTTGGTGCAGAAGATAAAAAAAAAAAACAGCCCTTTATCAAGTCACGAAAACAAAATTGGTTACCACTGGACCAATGAGCAACATCATGATAGATGGAGAAAAGAATGAAGTTGTCAATGACTTCTTCTTTCTTGGATCCACAATCAACACCCGTGATCCCATCAGGCAAGAAATTAAGAGACTTATTAAACTAGGAAACTCTAAAGTCAGGGATCTCTTTTAATTATTGAGAAACAATGATGTCAGTTTGAGGATTAAGGTGCATCTGATTCAGGCCATGGTCTTTCTGATCACTTATTATGCATCTGAGAGTTGGATGATGAATAAGGATGGTAGAAGAATTGATGCCTTTGAGGTGTGGTGTTGGAGAAGAATACTGAACATCCCATGGACTGCCAAAAGAACAAACAAATACTTTGTAAAGAAAATACAGCTTGAGTGCTCCTTGGAGGCAAAGATGATAAAAATTTTTTCTCACATACTTTGGGCATGTTGCAGGAAAGAAGAGAGATATCATATCTTGGAGAGAGGAAAGGCAGAGGTTCAGTGAAGGAAAAGAAGACCCTCAACTGGGTCGATTGACACAGTGACTACTGCAATGGGCTTGAGTGTGTCAGGAATTTGAAGATGACACAGGATAGGACAGAGTTCAGATCTGTTCTTCATAGGATCTCTATGGGTCATACTAGACTCATGGTACACAACCACAATAATGAAGCAGAACAAATTCAGTGACACCTGACCACAGCAAAAGTGCTCAATTCCACTATCTTTCTGGAATTTTTGGACTACTTAGTCCACTATATTTTGAAAGATGACTATTAAACTCTTCAATATAATGTTATTTTGCCTGTTTTTTAGTTACATTAAATTTTTTTGCTTCTTGCAATTTGAAGCGTGTTCTTAGAGATATGCACAGTTGGGATTGCTATGTAATCTAACTAAACTGACATTTGTATTACTATGAAATGTCTTTAGGTACCTCTTGTTTATCTGATTGTTTGTCTGTCAGAAGCTAATATTATTATACCAGCTTTCTTTGTAATTAGATAGTGCAGAGTATTTTTTTTCACATCTTTTTTTACTTTCCTGTATTCTAATACTCAAAGAACAACTTTTACAAACAGCATATATTTAGGGCTTAATTTTTATTCATTATAACACAGGCTACTTTTTAATTATATCCATGCATATTGAATGTTCTGATCTGGTAAGGCTTAAATCTACTATTGATTTCTCTGGTTGTTTTATTAGTTTCAGAGTCACTGTCACCCATCTCTGGCAGTTAAGCTGAGGTACAGACCATTCAAAATCCTCTTAGAGTTGCTCTGAGTTGTCCTAAGCTGGTTATATATGATTAGTTCAACCTCTAGTTTCTCACATGCTACCACTCTTTTTATTGTATATATTGTGTGTGGGCTTTAGAGGGATTAGTCAACAACTTCAGAAATTTTTCTTTTTCACTCATCATTGGATTCAATTCCAGCAAGACCACAGAATCCATGCACTCACTATTATTTCTTCCTGCTTTTTCAAGCTTCTTTAATTTTTGCTTTCTGCACAAAATTCGGGGCACAAGAAAAGGGCAAGTAGGATGGGGAGTAGAAATTGTCAGACTAAGCTATATGGCAGAGTTCAGAGCTTTGGTCATATGGTCCTTACAAGTTGCATTCTACTAGACAGCACATAGCAACAACAGCAAGCTATAGTTTGAGCTCTGGTGGCCTAGTGGTAAGAATCTGCTTTGCAATCCCAAAGAGATGGTTTGGAGCCAACAGCTGCTCCATGGGAGAGGAATGCCAATATTCTTCCATGTGATGAACTGCTTCTGAAAACTCATTGGAGGATCAGCTATGAATTGGTTCTGACTTGAGGGCACACCACCATAACAAGCTATTGTTTTGAGATTTTGTTTGGTTTTGCTTTTATATATGAGTCTTTTCCAGATTCCAGTTTGTCCTACCTGCCTACTCTGAATCTAAGGTTTATTTGCTGTTCTTGGCACTGGCAAGATTCTCCCTTTATGACTGACTATATAAATGGCTGCTAGCAGTTATAGGGCACTTTCAGGCTAGCTATTACATACCATACATACACTACTACTATCCATGCCCTGATAATTAATGATCTGCAGTTTGTCTCTGTTTTCCTCTTGAAACTATGGTGGAGAGTAAATTCGAATGAAAGACATTTGAATGGGGAAGAATGCACTAGGTTTATCTAGCAAAAATAGGAGGTGATTAATTCAGTGAAGACACGGGGAGATGCAAACAGATAAGTAGAAAGAGTGCAAGCTAAAAAACTGAGAGTGAAGTTCAAGTAGTGGAATAGGCTTCCATGAGAAAAAAACTATGCAGGTACGGTATTTATTTGCCAGGCTTATATCCTATTGTTATTATGTGCCATTGACTCAGACAAAAGCCATTGCTGACCTTCCAGTGGGTTTACAGAGGCAGTAAATCACACAAGAGGAGACTGCCCATCCTTCTACTCCAGAACAACTGGTGGATTTAAACCTCATGTCTTTGAGACTGAAGTACAGCTTCTTACCACTAGGCCACCAAAGCTCCCTTACTCCTGTTAATAATATTACCCACAGCTCACTGCAATAAAGTTGTCATGGACTCATAGGTGACCCTCTATTCAATTTCTGTGGCTGTAAATTTTACAGGAGCAGAATGTCTACATTTCCCCTGTAAAACCACTGGTGGATTTGAACTGCCCACCTTTTGGTTAGTAACACAAGTCCCTTTGGATTAGGTTATCAGAACTACATCTGTTAGTAACATTATAAAGCAAAAGGCCCTGTGTAAATGAATAGAGTGATATTTAGTAAGAGAGGAGCATGTATTTTAATCACATAGACATTTGATAAATGATATTTATGAAGAGAGGAGCATGTGTTTTAATCCGATAGATATTTGAGGATGATAAAAATAAAAGCCATAGTAGGAAAACATGAAAAAAATCATTCCTATTACTCATTTAGAGATAAGCACATTTCCATATTTGTCTACATATTTTGTAACACTTTGTGTTGAAATCAGTGATACTGGCTCAGGACAGGGCTTCAGAGCTGCTGCACATAAGATTGTCATGAGTTGCAAATGACTCAACAGCCCATAATAACAAAAAACAACACATATTATTTTATAATCTTGATAATTGCAAAACAAAGAGTTAATTATTTCCTTTATATTAAATATATCTTAAAAAAAAAACCACACAACCCTATAGATAAACTCAATGTAGGCAGTCAAAATAAGGCAAGAGATCAACAGTGGAATAGATGATCAATTGCTTACATGAAAGTATAGGTTGAAGGAAATGAAAACAAATTTAAAAGTCAAAATATGGCCTTGACTGTAACCCTTATTCACTGTTGGTGGGAGTGTAAAATGGTACAACCACTCTGGAAAGTGGTATGGCGCTTTCTCAAAAAGTTGCAAATAGAGATACCATTGGATTCAGCAATTCCACTGCTGGAAATATACCCTAAAGAGACCATAACCACCCTCCAAGCAGATATATGCACATCCATTTTTATCACGGCTTTGTTCTCAATAGCAAGGAGTTGGAAACAACCTAAGTGCCCATCAACAAATGAATGGATGGAGAAGCTGTGGTATATTCACACAATGGAATACTATGCTGCATTGTAAAAGAAGGAAGTCATGCAATATTATTCAAAATGGGTGACCCTCTAGGACATTATTCTGAGTGAAATATCTCAGTCACAAAAGGACAAACACTGCATAGTGCCACTACTGTAGAATGGGACTGACATCAGGGTTAGATTAAGAATTAGAAAAACTGGATGAATTATGTATACTGCATTGAAACCTATGCTGGAGAAAACAGTTTAAAAACAATAGATTTTAGGGCATTATGATTATCATAAGAGTCTGGAATGAAGGTTGTTGCAGAGTGGAGTATACTCGGAGTGGGAAATAATTTTTCTTTTACTTTTCAAAGAGAAGAGCGAACTAGGGGTGGGTGTGGGGGTGGCGGGGAGAAAAGTGCAAAAATGAATGAATGGAAATCCAAAATCTCTGTAAATGTTCATTGAAATTAATTAAAAAAATATGGCCTTGAGAGTCCCACATCTGAATTTATAGACTATCTCTATAATTCTAAGAACAGACTTAACACATTGAACACCGATGACCAAAGACCTGCGCAGTTGTGGTATATGGTATCTACAACATCATACAAAAGGTGTTTTAAAACACGGGGGGGGGGGACAAAGACCAAAATTGATGATGTCAGAAAGACCCTAAGACTTATTCTTTGAGCATAAAGTAGCAAAATTAGAAGAAATGATTAAGTAAAATGATGAACAGATTATTTCAAAGGATGGTTCAAGAAATTAGAACCAAGTATTGCAAGGAAATGTACAGAGACTCAGAGTCTGAAAATCAAAAGGGAAGAACACATTTCTCAGGGGGAGAAAAAAATGCATGTCTCACATTGCAGTACTGAAGTGGTGGCCTAGTGGTAAGAAGTAACACTTCAATCCTGGTGGCACACAGTGTGAATTTACTAATTGTTATGTGGAAGAAAGATGGGCAATCTTCTCCCGTGATTAAAACCCACCACCATAGAATCAGCTACAGGTCAGTTCTGACTGGACAGTACATAACAATAACAATAACAATGGCATTATAGCAAGCTCTGGTGGCATAGTATGTAAGATGTTGTGTTTCTAACCAAAATGCTATGTCTCTGGTGGTTCAAATCCACCAGCTGCTCCCTGGTAGAAAGAAGCCCCGTTTTCTCCCATTGTGATTAACAGATTTGGAAACTCTTTGGAGAGAAGCTGGGAAATCAAAACCAACTTGACAGCAGTGAGTTATGAGCAAAATACTAAAACATACAGGAAACATCAAAACAAAGTAGACAGAACGCATAGTAGCACTGGACAAAAAAAAATATAGTTTATGTTCAAACATTTCAAAAGTAGCACATGACTTTGAGCGTCTGCATCCACAAGCAAAGTCCAGTCCAGATCAGTTGTAGCAATCAACACGAGTTCACAGTGTGGATCATCCTGTCTTCATCTGGTTGGTTCTGCACCTCATTTCCATCCCTCTGAGTCCAGGCTTAAGTGGCCATCAGCTGGAAGCTCATGAGTCCACATTTCTCTCTGTAATCCATATCTACCTCTCTCCTTGCTCAGTCCTACCCACTATATGGGGCCTAGTCCAAGTTGAACAGAGGATTCTTCAGCATAAGAGATATACTTGTTTCCTCAGAGTTCTGGTTTGATAGGGATGGGCATATCAGATATTGGGTGTCTGAAAGGTAGATATTAGGCATGAGACATAAGTATATGGCTTACACACTTTCATGAAGGAAGTTATTACTAAGATGATTGAAGGGTTATATAAAACTCAGAATATATATGAACAAAATATAATGTAAGTGAAAATAATTATATTTTTTAAAGCAGCATATGAATAAGAGTGATGGTATTAAAGGAAAAAGTCCAAGCTTCCCTAAAGGCATGGGTAAAAAACCAAACTCCAGGAATTGAAAAAATAATAATTAAGATGGTTCCAACAAATATATGTAATGCTAGTAATGCTAATTCCTCTATGACAAGAGATTTTGGAGACTCTTACCTCATAGGTAATCCCATATATATTTCTATGGAGTGATATAATTAAGATCAATTAGATTTATTTCAAAGAAATGGCTCAAGTGTTTTAAAAGAGGCTGACATTTCAGATCTGTCAGTTAAACCTCAGGAAGGAGGTATCTGGGGAGGCTAATGAGTCCAAGTTGTTGCCAGGCAGGGCTGCAGCCTGCTGGCTTTGGAAGCTAATGATTCCTGTATTTCAGCAACCAGTGTCCTAGTTTGATAACAGACTACATGGCCATGTCCAAAGGTCATGAGTTAGATGCAGAATCAGATAGAAAGTTCTCTAATTTTGTTAGGGGGGGTCTAGGTATACACTTAATGCAAGTCAAATCCCTGAAGAGATTTTCAATTTATCATATCAGTCTGATTGCGTCATCACACAACTGCCTCTAATTATATCATCAATTTGTTTCAATCTTTTCTCCACCAATTAGGATGTTGCCTATCAGCCCTGTGGTAAGAATTTTTGTTTTCTTGATATTGAGATGCAACTCATATTAAAGGCTGTATTCTTTGATCTGCACCAAGTGCTTCAAATCCTCCTCACTTTGAGCAAGCAAAGCTATGCTATCTGTACATCACAGGTTATTGATGGGTCTTCTTCTGCTCTTGATGCCACATTCCTCTTAGGGTCCAGGTGTTCAAATAACTTGCTCAACATACAGAATTGAATAGTTATGAATAAATATTACAACCCTGATTAATTCATTAATTTTAAGCCAGGTACTAGATCTCTAGTGGCCTAGTGGCAAGAAGTGTGCTTTAAGCAGAATGGGCAATCTTCTCCTGTGCCATTAACTGCTTCCAAAAACTCACCAGAGGGTCAGCTATTGGTCTATTCCAACTCTGGGAGACAGCAATAACAACAAAACAATGTTCCCTTCCTCTGCTGACACAACAAACTCCTGGTCTAGGGAGAGGATTCACATGAGGACAATTAAATGCTCTGGAATTCCCATTCTCAATGTTAGCCATAACTTGGTATGATCCACACAATAAAATGTCTTTGCATAGTCAATAAAGTATAAATAGACATAGTTCTGATATTCTTTACTTTTACATCTGACATCAGCAATGATATCCCTGATGTCACAGCCTCTTCTAAATTCTGCTTGAACTTGTGGAAATTTCCTATCTATTGGCAGAGAATTGCCAGAAGTCCAGGCTGAGTTTAGAAGGGGTCGTGGTACTAGGGATATTGTAGCTGATGTTAGATGGATCTTAG
>NW_006399969.1:3467627-3490665 GCF_000299155.1 Elephantulus edwardii
TTTGTATCTAGACGGACATTGTTGCTTTTCAGTACTCTGGAGAGGTCCCTGGCAGCAGATTTTCACAATGCAATTCATCTTTTGATTTCTTGACTGCTGGTGACAAGAGTGTTGATTGTGGGCAGAGCAAACTGTAATTGTGAACAACATCAATCTCTTCTCCATCTATCATGGTGCTGCCAATTTGTTCCAGAGGTGAGTATCTTTGTCTTCTTGGTGTTAAGCTTCAATCTGTATTGAAGACTACAGTCCTTGACCTTTTGATGCAAAGCACTTCAAGTCTTCTTCAGTTTCAGCAAGCAAGACCATGTAGCCTGCATAACATAGGTTGTTGATGGGCTATCTCCAATCCTGATGCCACACTCCTCCTCATAAAACCCTGCTTCCTGAATGTTCTGTTCTACATATAGATTGAAAAGTTATAGGGACAAGATGCATCCCTGACACAGTCTTTTCCTGATTTTGAAGTATGCAGTACTTCCTGACATCTCCCAGTGTCAATCAGTTCTTTTTGGTACAGTACCTATATATACATTCCCTCCCTTTTCTTCTTTTTTTTTCCCTTTTCTCTTTTTATTGTTTGAATGAAAGCATAGGCCACCACATTTTTTAGAGCTTATTATGGCTTACGGGGAAGAAGTCTTCAAACCAAACCTCCTTCTACAGGAACAAGGATGTACTCAAATTCAAGTTTGAAAACCAGAGCAGTTAAAGTAAAAGATGTTTTATTTGGGTTCTGTTCTGGTCACTTTGATATGACACCTCAAGTCATGTGCACATTGAACATCAAACGTGTGTGCTAGATGGTGTGATTATGTGTTCATTAGATGAATTTAAAACATTTTAGAAAAGTTAAGTGGCTCAGTCAAAGCAACACAGCTAATTAACCAGATGGGATGTAGTTCAACTGAATACAGAAAAAAATATTTCAAGCATTCAGAATCTTATAGCTAGAGAATTTTGTCCTTCACATATGAGAAAACTTCCATGAACAATACAATTCTCTCTATATATTGTGCTTATCTCAAAATGAATCAATGTTTTGAGTAAGTGTAGATGTTTATTTACTCTAAATTTGGTCGAATAAAAAAAATATGAGCCTCAGTTTAAGAAGTGGGTGAATTTTGGATCCAAATCATTCATTTTAGGAGTTCTGAGAGAGTTGCTTGCAAAACCACCAAAGTGAGAGCTCAAATCTTCTTTTGATACTTCCTGAGCCATTCAATATATTGCCCATAGAATCTTTCAATATTGCAGCTCAAGGCTTAAATTTGTTTTTTAGTTATCTCAGCTTAAGAAATGCAGAATGAACTCTACCCTTTTTATTCTCCAATTCCAGCTCTCTGAACATTCCATTATAATATTTTGCTTTGTCTTATCGGGCTGCCCTTTGAAATCTTCTGTTCAACTCTTTTACTCCAACGTGTTTTCCCTTTGTTTTGGATTCTCAAAGTTTTAGTGCCCTTTTCAGAGTCTCTTCTGACATTCATTTTGATTTTTTATTTTTCCAACGACCAGGCAGATTGACACAGTGACAGCTATGATGGGCTCTAATGTGTTAGGAAATGTGAGGATAACACCGGATAAGACAAAGTTCAGATTTGTCATTCATAGTGTCGCTATGGATCATACTTGACTTGATAGCCCTCAACAGCACAATATCATAAAAATTAGGATTTCCATTATGCTGAGGTTAATCACCAGATTGACATTCAATAATAACCATAAAGGATTTCTATTTACTTGAATCCATAATTAATGCCCTTGGAAGCAACATAATGAAAAAAAATAAAAATGTGTGGAAATTATTGAATGATATCATTGTTATCACATGCAAACAAGATTATGTTGAAGATTATCCAAAAATGACTGGAGCAGCACATCAACAGAGAACTGCCAGTAGTCCAGACTGAGTTTAGAAGGGGTCATGGTACTAGGGATATTGTAGCTAATGTTAGATGGATCTTGTCTGAAATCGAGGACTACCAGAGGAATGTCTATCTGTGTTTCATTAATTATGCAAAGGCATTTGACTGTGTGGATCATAACAAACTGTGGCTGACTCCGACAAGAATGCCAATCCAAGAGCACTTGATTGTGCTAATGCGAAACCTATACTTGGACCGGAAGGCAGTCATCAGAACAGAAGAAGGACACACTGCATGGTTCAAAATTGGAAGGGTGTACACCAGGGATACATCCTATCTCCATACCTTTTTAAACCTATATACATAACAGATTATTCAGGAGGCTGGGCTCTATGAGGAGAAGTGTGACATCAGGATTGGTGGAAGATTCATCAACAATCTGCATTATGCTGATGACACAATCTTGCTTGCTAAAACTGAAGATGACCTGAAGTGCTTGCTACATAAGGTCAAGGACTGCTGTCTTCAATATGGATTGAATTTCAATACCAAGATAACAAAGATTCTCACTGCTGAGCCAATTGGCAGTATCAGGATGGATGGTGAAGAGACTGAGATTGTTCACAGCTTTAATTTGTTTGTCTTCACAGTCAACACTCTTGGCACCAGCAGCCAGGAAATGAAAATACGTATTGCAATGGGGAACGTCTGTTGTTAGGGACCTCTTCAGAGTATTGAAGATCAATCATGTCACTCTGGAGACTGAGGTGTGCCTGATACAGACCATGGTCTTTGCAATCACTTGCTATGCATCAGAGAGCTGGACAATGACTAGGGATAACAATAGAAGTAGAATTGATGCCTTTGAGCTGTGGTGTTGGAGAAGAGTGTTGAATATACCATGGACTGCTAAGAAAACAAATAAGTTCATCCTGGAGATGGTTAAATTGGACTGCTCCTTGGAGGCAAGAATTCTGAAGCTTCATCTGACATACTTTGGACATGTTGCAAGGAGGTACCAGTCCATGGAGAGGGGCATCATGCTTGGAGGGTGGAGGGACAGCATAGGAGAGGAAGACCCTCTATGAGGTGGACTGATTAAATATTGGAGTAATGGGGGATGGGTGAGTTGGAGACAGTAAGACTGACACAGGACAGCAGGGTTTAGGGATGTTGTACATAGGATCGCTATGAGTCACAGGTAACTCAGTGGTACATAACAACAATATATGCATTGGGTAAATCTACTGCAAAAGACTTCATTACAGTGTTAAAGAGACAAGTTGTCACTTTGAGGACTAAGACACATTTGACAGAAGCCATGGTACCTTCCCACTGTCTCACAAGTAGTGAAAGGTGAACAATTAATAAAGAGGACTGACGAATGGTGCCTTTGAATTATGATGTTGGTGAGCGGCATCCACTTCCGAAATGGCTTGCTTCTGGAAACTCTATGTATGAACAGTGCTCAGGCCATTCATTCATAGGGTCGCCATGAGTCGTCTACAACTCAACAGCACCAAACAACAACAACATACTGTAAAGTGTCAGAAAAAGTAAAAAATCTGTCCTTGGGTAAGTAGAACCAGAATACTCCTTGAAACCAAGAATGTCAAGTCTTGGTCTCACATACTTTTGAATGTATCAGAAGAGATCAAACCTTGAGAAGAACATCATGCTTGTTAAGGCAGAAGATCAATAAAAAGATAACTCACTGTCATAATGTTAGAACCAACTCATAGATGACCATCCTGTCAGTTTTCAGAGGCTGTAAGTGGGATAAGAAAATCTGCCCATTTTTCTCGTGTGGAGCAGCTTGTGCAGCTCTGCAGACCACCTGTCCTGTGTTGGTAGTGCACCTCCTTACCACTAGGCCACCAGAGCTCTATAGAAAAAGGTAAAGACACTTGATTAAATGGATTGACAGGGGCTTCAACAATGAGCTCAAACATAACAACAATTGTGAGGATGACCTAGCATCAGGCAGTGTTTCTTATTGTACATGTGGTTTCTATGTACCAGAGTTTATTTGATGGTACTCAACAGCAAAATAACAATCGTATGTCTGTATCATACAGATTTTAATTATATAATGGGCATTTCTGTAAAAGACTATGCTCAAAAACTGGGACTAGATCACTGACAATAACCTTGAAAAAGAGGGTTAATAGGTTTTCTGAAATTATAGAATTTGGAGAGGGGAGAATCTGTAACATTGCATTTGGTAGTTTTCTTAATCAAGGTCCCTTTACCTGAATTCTCTAGAGAAGAAAAAAATCAATGAAGTTCATAGAAAGCTATGCATAGAATTTTATATAGAAAGGACTATCTATGACCAAGGGTATTTTCAGAGCCAGTAAATCACACAGAAGAAATTGTCCATCCTTCTTTCTCAGAACAGCTGGTGGATTCAAACCAGTAGGTCACCAGTGTTTCATATACACATATCAAAGCAGGCAATTGAGAAGACCTGCTTCATATATACATATATGTATGTGTGTGTGAGTGTGTATATATATATATATTTGTTGTTGATTGCCTTCTAGTCAATCACAACTCATAGCGACCCTTTGAACAAAAGGCCTGAAGCCTCTCAACGACTATCAACATTTATCAAAGTCCATAGTGTTTCTGGAGGCATGTTGTTTAAGAAGTGGATACTAAATGTGTGTGTGTTTATGTGTGTGTATATATAAGTATATGAGTGTGTGTATCCCCATACCTTTTCAATCTATATGTGGAACAGATAATCCAGGAGGCTGGGCTCTATGATGAAAAATTTGGCATCAGGATTGGAGGAAGACTCATCAACAATCTGCATTATGCAGATGACACAACCCTACTTGCTGAAACTGAGGAGGACCTGAAACCCTTGCTGAAGAAGGTCAAGGACTACAGCATTCAATATGGTTTGAAGCTCAACATTAAGAAAACAAAGTTTCTCACCACTGGGCCAACTGACAGCATCATGATAGATGGTGAAGAGATTAAGATTATTAACAGCTTTAGTTTGCTTGGTTCTACAATCAACATTTTTGGTACTAGCAGCCAGGAAATAAAAAAGCATGTTGCATTCGGAAACTCTGCTGTCAGAGACCTCTCCAAAGTACTGAAGAGCAACAATGTCAGTCTGGAGACCAAGGTGCACCTGGTCCAGGCTATTAATTACTTGCTATGCATCGGAAAGCTGGACAATGACTAGGGATGATAGAATGAGAATTGATGCCTTTAAGCTGTGATGTTGGAGAAGAGTATTAAATATGCCATGGACTGCTAAGAGAACAAACAAGTTCAACCTAGAGAGGGTGAGATCAGGATGCCTTTTGGAGGCAAGGATTCTAAAGCTTCATCTAGCATACTTTGTACATGTTGCAAGGTGGGATCAGTCCTTGGAGAGGGACATGATGCTTGGGAGGCTGGAGGTATAGCACAAGAGAGGAAGACCCTCGAAGAGATGGATTGATTAAGAGACTTGGATAAAGATGGTAGGTGTGTCAGATACAATAAGATTGATATAGGATTGAGCAGGGTTTAGGGCTGTTGTACATAGGGTCACTTTGAGACAACTCGATGGCACATAACAACAACAACATGTATATAGAGTCACTGTACCAAAAATAATTGGCTGATACAGAATTTCAAGAAACAACATATGAGCAAGAGACTATGGTGATAAGGACGAAGTTCAGGCTACTCTAAAGGACTTGGCCAAAAATAAAGGCCCAGGAATTGATGGAATACCAGTTGATGTATTTCAACAAACAGATCCTGCTCTGCATATCCTCATCAAGTTGTGCCAAGAAATCTGGAAAACAAGTACTTGGCCAACTGAGTGGAAAAGATCCATATTTAGTCCCATTCCAAAAATAGTATGACCTGAAAGTGTGTGGAAATTACTGAACAATATCACTAATATCACACACTAGCAAAATCTTGCTTAATATTATCCAGAAACAATTAAAACACTACATTGACAGAGAACTACCAGAAATACAAGTTGGGTTTAGAAGAGGTAATGGAACTAGAGACATTATTGGCAATATCAGGTGGGTCTTGGAGGAAAGCAGAGAGTACCAGAAAAATGTCTATCTGTGTTTCATTGACTATAAAAGGCATTTAACTGTATGTATCACAACAAATTGTGGCTAATCTTGAGGAAAATGGAATCCCAGAACACTTTATTGGCTTATGTGAAACCTTGGATCAAGAAGCAGTTCTCAGAACAGACCAAGGAAACACTGTTTGGTTCAAAATCAGGAAAGGACTGCAATAGGGATGCATCTTGTCCCTATACCTTTTCAATCTGTATGTAGAACAGATTATTCAGGAAGTATGGCTTTATGTGGAAGAGTGTGACATCGAGATTAGAGGAAGACCCATCAACAACCTATGATATGCAGATGACACAACCTTGCTTGCTGAAACTGAAGAAGACCCAAAGCACTTTGCTGAAAAAAGTCAAGATTTGTAATCTTCAATATTAATTGAAGCTTAACATCAAGAAGACAAAGATTCTCACCACTACAGCAATTCCAGTTGAGGTTGCTAGCTATTAAAGCTTGCTTGCCTCCACAGTTGACACTATTAGCACCAGCAGTCAGGAAATTAAAAGACGAATTGCACTGGGAAATATCTGCTGCCAGGGACCTCTCCAGAATGCTGAAAAGCAACGATGTCAGTTTAAATACAAAATGTGCCTAATCCAGTCTGTGGTCTTCTCAATTACTTGTTATGCTTCAGAGAGCAGGACAATGACTAAGGATAACAGAAGAAGAATGCCTTCAAGTTGTGGTGCTGGAGAAAAGTCTTGAACACACTTGACTGACAAGAAAACAAATCAGTCTGTCTTGAAGAGGGTGAAACCAAGTCTCTCCTTGAAGGCTAGGATGCTGAAGCTCCGTCTCACACACTTTGGGCACATGGTCATGAGAGACCAGTCCTTTGAGAAGAACATCATGCTTAGAAAGGTGGAGGGACAGTGAAGAAGAAGAAGACCCCAGATGAGATGTATTGATACAGAATCTGGGGAAATGCAGGTTAATATGTCAAAATTAATGAGACTGGCTCAGGACAGGCTGCTATACATATGTTGCAGGTGACTCAACAGAACATAACAACAACATACTATATTGGTTGGGTTTTTTTGTTGTTTGGGTTTTGTTTCTTTGTGTTTGTTTTTTACTTTAAACTTCGTGTTTAGAGTCAACAAGACCTTGGTAGGGCCTTTGTATTTTTTATAAGTCGGTTGTTACAATATTTTGGAGGAACATTCTTCTAAGTGCTACAGCACTCTTCTGTCAATATGCTGTACTGAGGTAACTTGGAGTTGCTGTGATGCTGAACTTTGTGCCATTGGGCTGTCAAATGTCATAACAGTTACCCATGGTGGACAGTGTTTGGTGGAGCTTCCAGTTTAAGACAGGTTTGGAAGCAGGAGTGGTATCCACTTCTTATACAACATGCCTCTGGAAATTCAATGAACTTTGATAAATGACTATAGTTATAGAAAGGCTTCAGACCTTTTGTTCTTAAGGTTGCTATGAGTTGTACTCAACTCAGTGGAGATTATATATGTGTATACACACACACACATACATATATAGTGTTGATGTTGATTGCCAAGATGATAAGGATGGCAGGGTTCAGATTATCTGTTCATAGAGTTCCTATGAAACATACTTGACTTAGAGCACCTAACAACCACCACAACAACCTATCTATCTATCTATCTATCTATCTATCTATCTATCTATCTATCTATCTATCTATCTATCATCTATCATCTATCTATCTATCGAGGGTGATGGATTTCAAGCAAATGGCTAATGTGCTTTTAGAGGTTCTAAGTCTCAGTCTGTGCATGTCAGGATAGAGGCTTCTCCAGACTAAAGTTGACAAACCCAAGTTCACCAGGTGAGATGGTGAGCCACTGGCTCAAGTTCAAAGAATCAAAAGTGATGAGCCAGATGCAAGATCCAGCTCAAAGCTACTGATGTTTGCTGGAGGTGTGTGTGTGTGTGTGTGTGTGTGTGTGTGTGTGTGTGTGTGTGATCCCTGATAGTGTAGCATGGCCTAGGGGCAAGAAGCTTTGCTATAATCCTGAAGGTATACAGTTCAAGTCCACCAGCTTCTCCACTGAAGAAAGATGGGTAATCTTCTCCCATGTAATTAAATGCCTCTGAAAACTGGCCAGAGGGTCAGTAATAGATTAGTTCCTACTCGACTGTACACAACAACAACAAAAAGAACTAAACAGTTGCAAGTTTGAATCCACAATCTGCTCCAAGGGAAAAAGGTGGTCAGTTTCCTTCCATAAAAATTTACAGCCTTAGCAACATGAGTTGTTGCTATGAGGTGGAAGCAACTGGAGGATTTTATATATTTACTGCAGGTCACAACCCTGAAGAAGACTCCCTCTTCAGCAGATGAGAGCTATGATCAGATTAAAGAGGTTGCATTCCACTCTAATTCTCTGAGGTATTAGTACCTCACAGGTACTTCAACGCAGTTACTGATTTGGTAGCATTGCATCCTTATTCCTTTTTTGCTGTTTTCACTTGCCAGGTATTGAAGATAGACAAGGTCACATTCCAAGAAAAATAATTGAGTGTTCCATGATCTATTGATTTATAAACCAAGACAGTAGATCAGTAATGGTTGATTAAAACAAACAAAATGTCTTTCCTTGAATTCTATCAGAAGAGACAGCGATATGAAATCAATTCTATGAGTTTGGCATAGTCAGGCATCTCACAAAAGAAGCCCTGAAATTCATTTTTCCAAGAAAGCCTCAACAATGAGTTTTGCCTCAGGCTTTTTTTCCTGTGGAACCCAGGCTGAGCCAGAGATATAAACTTAGAAAAGGGAATTGTTCAGAGAAGTTCGAGTGGAAAAGGACTTGAAAGGCCATAAAAATCAAACTGCCAACAGAGACTTTTATTGCATGCTTGGGCACATCAGATGAAAGGAGACTCAGTTTCAGGAACATCTATTCACCTTATTGAAGAGACACAGACCTTTGAGAGAATTTTCTCATTCTGGGACAAAATCTTCCTTTTCTGGATGTTTTTGTTATGAGGTACCTTGAGTACAACTCATAGTGACCCTATGAACAGCTGACCTGAATCAGACCTATTAATTGAAGTTTTTATGCCTTTGATATGGCTTTAAAGAAGTTTGATTACAGAGATACCTATTTGTGATGGAGCTATCATGGCCTAGTGGTAAGAAACTGCACTGCAATCCCAAAGGTACCTAGCTAAAATCCACCAACTAGTCAGTGGGTGAAGAATGGACAAACCTCCCACATTTACTGTCTGGTCAGCTTTGGGTTGGTTCAGACAGGATAGTATGCAACAACAACAGTATTGGAAAAGGAGACATAAAAACTACTCTGTATTCAGTGAAAATGTATAGGAGCAAAGAAACGTCTTTGATACATTTCTATCTTGTTGTTGTTGTTGTTATGTGCCATCGAGTCGTTTCCGACTCATAGCGACCCTATGCACAACAGCTCTAATCCCTGCCCTATCCTGCGCCAACCGCACTGCCTCCGACACATCCATCCCGATTACCCCAGTCACCAAATCAATCCATCTCATAGAGGGTCTTCCCCTCCTGCGCTGTCCCTCCACCCTCCCAAGCATGATGTCCCTCTCCAAGGACCCGTCCCTCCTGGCAACATGTCCAAAGTATGTCAGACGAAGCCCCAGAATCCTTGCCTCCAAGGAGCAGCTTGGTTTAATCCTCTCCAAGATGGATCTGTTTGTTTTCCTGGCAGTCCAGGGTACATTCAGTACCCTTCTCCAGCACCACAGCTCAAAAGCATCCACTCTCCTTCTGTCCTCCCTAGTCATTGTCCAACTCTCTGATGCATAACAAGCGATTGCAAATACCATGACCTGTATCAGGCGCACCTTAGTCTCCAGAGAGACACTGTTGCTCCTGAGTACGTTTGAGAGGTCCCTAACGGCAGACTTTCTCATCGCGATACGCTTTTTGATTTCCTGACTGCTGGTACCAAGAGTGTTAACTGTGGAGCCGAGCAAAGTGAAGCTGTGAACACTCTCAATCTCTTCATCATCCATCCTGACGCTGATTTCTATCTTACTAAATAAAAATTAGGCATTATAATTAAAATAAGTTATGTACCATGGCATTGGAATTGACTCATAGCTGACCTACCAATAGCTATAAATCACGCAGTAGAAGATTACCTATCTTTCTCCTGCCAACAACTGGTGGATTTGAACCACGTGTTTTTGGGTTGGCACTACCTTACCACTAGTTTGCCTAAATAAGAATTCATTGATTGTCCAACAAATGAAGGAGGAGTTGCTGATTATGTCTTGTCAATTCATGTCAACATCTCTCTCAATGTCCTTAAATGAAATCTAATTCATTTGACTAAGCTGTGACTGAGCTGTTGCCCAATGAGTCTCTCCAAGGAGCACTTCCAACCTAGATCACTGCAGCAGCCAAGTTCTTTACTACAAAGATACCTTCCTTCTCCTTTCTAATCCCTTTCAGTATCTCTCTTTTCACCATGGCACTCAACTCCTCTTGGAATAATTTTGAAACCACTTTGTTTATTTATTCCAATCTCTTCTCCATTAGATTTGGGCTCTTCAAAGGCAAAAACTGTACTCTTCAAATTTCCATTGAGCACCTCCAATCATCAGGATAAAGCCAGACATTCCACACATGGGTTGTTTCTGTTAGTTATAGTTAAATTGCCTCCAGCTACTTTATGATATTCCGGGCACAACAGAATCAAAACTTTCCTGACTCTCCACCATCTCCACAATTGCTGAGATACTTCAACCATCATTGAACCTGTTGTGTATTTTGAGTCCTTTCCATTCTAGATTACCTATCTTCATCAATATGTTATACACTATTCTGTTATTATCCATAATATTTCTTGTTGTTATATGCCATCAAGTCACCTGTGACTCATAGCACCCCTATATACAATAACTCTGAACCTGGTCCTGTCCTAAAGTGGTCTCACTGGTTTTGACACATCTACTCCCATTACCCAAGTTACTGCATCAGTCCATCTAATCTTGGGTCTTCCTCTCGTGCAGTGTCCCTCCACCCTTCCAAGCATGATGTCCTTCTCCAAAAACTGGTCCCTCCTGGCTGCATGCTCAAGGTATGTAAGACGGGGTTTCAAAGTCCTTACCTCCAAGGAAATACTTGTTTTCACTCTCTCCAAGACAGACCTTTTAGTCTCTTGAAGTCTTCTCCTACACTACAACTCAAAGAAATTGATTCCTCTTCTGCATCCTTAGTCATTGTCTAGCTCTCTGATTCATTTTTGGATATGGATCGCCAGGCTGTATTCCTTAATTGTCATAGCCTGGACATTCCATGGGTAGTCCTGCTGACATGTGAAACATTGATGGCATTTATTTCAGCGTCATAGTAACCACAGGTACTACAGAAAGAGCACTAACAGATGTATAGTGGATTCTTTACATGGTAGGCCTGAACTGTAGCATACCTGGATTAATTATTATTTCTATTTTCCTTTATCTAAGCAAAACCAAGCCAAACTGAGTGCCATTGAGTCAATTCTAATTAATACCAATCCTGTAGGACTGTCCATAGGTTCCTGAACCTATAAGCCATTGTGTACTCCAGAACACTCAATAATTGGATATTGTAGCTAATGTTGGATGGATCTTGGCTGAATGAAGGGAGTGGCAGAGGAATGTCTGTCTGTGTTTCATTGATTATGCAAAAGCGTTTGACTATGTGGACCACAACAAGCTGGGGCTGACTGAGAAGAATGGGAATCCCAGAACACTTGATCCTGCTAATGTGAAACCTATACTTGGACCAGGAGGCAGTTGTCAGGACTGAGCAAGGGAACACTGCGTGGCTCAAAGTTGGGAAGGGTGTACACCAGGAATGTGTCTTATTTCCATACCTTTTATATCTATATGCAGTACAGATTATCAGGAAGGCTGAGCTCTATGAGGAAAAATGTGGCATCAGGATTGGAGGAAGATTCATCAACAATCTGTGTTATGCAGATAAAACAACCCTGCTTGTTGAAACTGAAGAGGACCTGAAGCGCTTGCTGGAGAAGGTCAAGGACTGTAGTCTTCAATATGGATTGAAGCTCAAGATCAAGAAAACAGAGATTGTCACTACTGGGCAGATTGGCAGCATCGTGATGGACGGTGAAGAGATTGGGATTGTAAACAGCTTTAGTTTGTTTGGCTCTACAACCTCTTAGCACCAGCAGCCAGGAAATGAAAAGACATACTATGTTGTGAAAGTTTGCTGTCAGAGATCTCTCCAAAGTACTGAAGAGCAATGATGTCAGTTTTGAGACTAAGGTGTGCCCTATAGAGGCCACGGTCTTTGCAGTCACTTGCTATGCATCAGAGAGCTGGACAATGACTAGGGATAATAGAAGGAGAATTGATGCCTTTGAACTGTGTGGCGTTGGAGAAGAGTAGAAGAGTATTGAATATACCATGGACTTCTAAGAAAACAAACATGTTCATCCTGGAGATGGTTAAATTGGGCTGCTCCTTGGAGGCAAGGATTCTAAAGCTTCATTTGACATATTTTGGACATGTTGCAAGAAGGGACCAGTCCTTAGAGAGAGAGAGATGTCATGCTTGGGAAGGTGGAAGGACAGCGCAGGAGAGGAAGACCTTTGGTGAAGTTTTTTGATTCAGTAATGGGGGTAAGTGTTTCAGAGACGATAAGGTTGGCACAGGGTAGAGCAGGGTTTAGGGCTATTATGCATAGGGTCGCTATGAGTTGCAGGCGACTCAATGGCACATAATAACAACAACATGTAACTTATACATTGACCAAGAAGCAGTTCTTTAAACACAATTTGACAACACTCCACTGTTTAAAGCCAGGAAAAGTGCACATCAGGTCTGTATCCTATCTCTGTACCTATTCAATATACATGCTCAGCAAATAATTTGAGGAGCTGTACTATATTTAGCAGAATGTGGCATAAGGTTTAGAGAAAGATTCATAAACAACCTATGTTATGCAAATGACACAACTTTGCTTATAAAAAGTGAAGAAGACTTTAAGTATTTACTGCAGAAGATCAAAGACTACAGCCTTCAATATAGATTACACTTCAATATTAGGAAAACAAACATCCTCAGCATTAGAGGTATAGACGTGATAGATGGTGGCAAGACTGAAGTTACCAAAGGTTTAATTTCACCTGAAATTTTAGTCAATACTTAAGCTAACAGCAGTGAAGAAACCAAAAGTCATGATCTTGAGCATGATGGAGATTGTGATGATGACACAGGATAGGACAATGTGCAAATCTTCTGTGAGGACATCCTTTAAGTGCTAAAGAGCAGTGATGTCAGTTCATGGCATTTTCTATTGTATACATTTGCAAGTCGGACAATAAATAAGGAAAACTGAAGAAAATCAATGTCTGAATTGTAGTATTGGGGAAAAGTATTGACTATGCCATGTACTACTTCCAAAAGAATAAACAAGTCTGTCTTGAAGGAAGGGCAATCAGAACACTCCTTAGAGGCAAGGAAGGTGACACTTGGTCTCACGTACTTTACACATATTGTCAGGAAGAGACAGTCCTTGGAGTAAGGTATGCTTGGAAAAGGAGAGGGTAGAGAAGAAGATCTTCAGTGAGACATACTGACACAATGACACACAGCTTGAGCATGGTGGAGATTGTGAGCACGAGTGCAGGACAGGGCAAGGATCTATCTGTTCATCATAGGGTCCCTGTGCATCAGTTGACTCGGTGTCTCCTAACAACAAGCCTTTATGGAAATCAACTGCAATAGAGAAGCTTGCGAGCCATAGTCCATAGAGAGTTGTGCTACTAACTCAAACGTGGCACCTTGCTGGTACCTCCACTCCACTAACTGCTCAGCAAGATAAATATTGGAAACCGTGCTAGTTACAACCTCTGAAATCCTGCTAGAGAGCTCTGATAGATAGCCAAGTAGATAATGAGTTGTACCACCAACCCAAAGGCATGAAGTTCAAATTCACCAGCTGCTCTTTGGGAGAAAGATGACATAATTTACTTATTTTGTAGCCTCTGAAAACCCACTGGTTGGTCAGCTATGAGTCAGTTTCAACTCAGTGCCAATGAGTTTGAGGCTTTTGAATGGGCTCAAATCCTGACCTTCTGATTTAGAGAGGGACTCTTTGCTATTGCACCCCAAAAGAGAAACTAAGATATGAGTAGAAAAGCTCTGGAGGACATTATGCTGAGTGAAATATCTCAGTCCTAAAAGGACTTATACTGCATAGTGTCACTGTTGTAAAATGGGACTGACATTGGGGTTGGGAGAAGACTGAGAAAGATGGGATAAATAAAGTATAGTTGCGTTGAAACAGATGAGGGAGAAAACTGTTTAAAAGGGATATATGATTAGGTATTATTGTCGTGACAGGAGTCCAGAACGAAGGCTGCATAGTGGACTGGATTTGGGGGAAGGGACTGTATAACAAAGAAAGAATTTTTCTTTTACATTTCAAAGAGAAGAACGAACTGGGTCAGGGATGGGTGGGCAGGAAGAAAAGTGCAACAATGAATGAATGGAAATCCAAAGTCTCTATACATTTCCAATAAAATTAATAATAACAAAAAATAAATAAAGGGGGTAAAATGCTCACTAGGACTAAGACAAGGTGATTGCTGCTAAACAACCAAGACAGGGCATTTGAATGTTCTGTGAGTTTTACAGTGTGTTAATGAAAAAACTCCATAAATGGTGTTTTGGATAAATGGATTTAATTAAGTATGTGGGGGGGGGGAATGTTACTCATTAATCTTTTTTTCTTTTAATCCTACCTTTGTGGCTCTTCTCTTTCTTGAAAAGAAAATTGTTTTTCTTTCTTTATAATGCTCTTTGTCTTCTTGCTCAGGGCCCGGAGGACTATCTCAGGCCACATTGCCTGCCCTGTGTAGTAACGTGTAGCTGTGCACAAGGTGCTCTTTGGGGTGGGGTCGGGGGACCAGGCTGGCAGCACAAACACAATGAATACTTTATTTTCAGTATTGCATATTCTGATATATTTGCCCAGAACTAAGTTTGGCATATTACAATTTTCTCCATATTCTTGCAAATCCTAGATGAAGAAGAATTTCCTATGTGAAGAACAGGTCACTAACTTGTTTATAGCTTAGTTTGTGTTCCATTTTATTTTGTACCAGTGGTGATGGATTTGTCCCCTTCAAATACCATCTACCATCCCTCCTTCTTGTGATGAACAATGAATAATTATCAACATCTAGTTTAACTTGAGAATATGATTTGTGGTCTTGGAATAGAGTCTTGGTCCTCCTGCCTGACCACAGATGATCTTCTGTTTAGCATGAGAGCTGTCTGGTGTGGATTGACAAACGTTACATTTTCCTGAGGAAAGACATCCTTCCCCAGACAGAATCACATTTTAGGAATTCACATTTCTCACTGTAAAAGCAATGAGCATCCTGTAAAATACACGAAAGGGTTCAAGGTTAATGTAAGCCATTCCTACCCACTGATGTCTCTAGTTTCTTTATCAAATTAATTGGCCCCAATTAATTCAGCACATCCCTAGGAAGAGGTTTTGATGGAGCAGAGACAGGAAATGTCAGGACTATCTCATGAGCTTTGGATAATGTTAAATTAGCCCTATGGGGCTTCTAACTGTAGAAAGAGTGTACATGTAGTTGCCTAGCCACAGTCTTTCCAAACACCTGCTGTGCATCTGAAAGATAGACAATTAGTAAGAATTACAGGAGAAAAATCAGTGCATTTTAGTTGTGATGTTGGAAAAGAGTGAAGAATATCCTGAGAGCTTCCAAAAGAACACATAGATATGTCTTGGAGAAAATGCAACCATAATGGTCTTTGGAGGTAAAGATGGTGAACTTCATTCAATTAGAGAAAAAATAACTACTCCTTCTCTTCAAAAGACACTGTGAAGAAAATGAATGGAATGGGAGAAAATGTTTGCAGTACATAAAGCTGACACATCTTTTAAGTCAATAATAATTGTAATGACCCAACTTAAGACAGGTACTTCCCCAAAGCAACCACACGAAGAGTTACTCCATATCATTAACAAACAAAGAAATGCAAATTTAAACAACAGTGAATTATCATGATACACTAACTATTGGGTACTGTTGGGTCAGAACTGACCCATAGCTGACCCTCCAGTGGATTTTTCAGAGGCAGGTAATCACACGAGAGAAGATTTCCCATCTTTTCCCCATACAGCTGATGGATTCAAACTGTGTGCCTTCGCAATTACAGCACAGCTTCTTACCACTAGGTCACCAGAGAAAAGTCTGACAATACCGTATTTTGGGAGGATTTGAAACAAGTGGTACTCTTACATATTGCTGCTAAGAATGCAGCCTAATACAGCCAGTTTAGAAAGCAGTTAGTCAGTATTTTGGAAAGTTATACACTGACTGTAAGACTCAGAAATTTTTCAGAAATTTTATTCCTTGCTATTAAAATTCAATGCCATCAAATTGGAACTAACCCATTATTGACCCTTGAATGGGTTTCAAAACACATGAGAAGAAATATTTACATGAGTGGAGGTTTTCCATTTTTCTCTGCATTTGAAAGGCTCTGCCTTTGGGTTACAGCACAACTCTTGATGGAATACTCTTGTGGATCTCCCCTATTCTTAGCTTTTGTTGTTTGTTGTTTTTGTGTACTGTCCAGTCAGAATCAACCCATAGCTGACCCTCCAGTAGGTATCCAGAGGCAGCAAATTGCATGGGAAGAGACTGCCCATTTTTTATACATAAGTAGAGAATTTATTATTACTATTATAAACAAATTTATTAATAACTACATACTCCTATATTACTTGGGTTTTTACATTGCTACTAGTTTCTCAATTTACCC
This sequence comes from Elephantulus edwardii, assembly GCF_000299155.1. Taxonomy (NCBI): domain Eukaryota; kingdom Metazoa; phylum Chordata; class Mammalia; order Macroscelidea; family Macroscelididae; genus Elephantulus; species Elephantulus edwardii. The sequence goes on from NW_006399969.1 coordinate 3,484,393, forward strand.
TGACTACATCATTGTGCCTTCCTGAGTCTGACACATCTGGAAACATTACATGTTTATTTGGTTTTGGATGGTTTGTTTTATCTGGTTATGTTTTAAATACTCGAAGTGATTCTATTTTTGGAGGCTGGGCTAATACAACTTCACCTATTTTCCACACAGATAGATAAGCATTCACTTCTCAGACCTATTCAGGAAAGTACACAAGTTGTTAGGTTGTTAGTAAATGAAATACTCTGCACACTGGGCCTCCCTCCCATATCAGATTCCTTGGTGGGTGGAATTTCTACTCCAAACTTTCTGGGATATTGTTACCCAGCTGAGGAGTCTGGCTTTACAGTGAGTTGAGATGGCCCTTTGACAATCCCCATCAGTTCAGCACTTTCTCAGAGAAGGCTGGAGAGAGATTAACATCTTCCTGTGCACTGGAAGATGCCCACAGCCACACTCATGATGATGAACTGCCCACCAAGACTCCCAGGACCAGCAAAGTGTAGGAACGGCCTGTTTAGCGACCTTTTACGTTCTTTGTGGTATATTCTTGTACAAACTGCACACACGTGTCCTGCAGGAACTCCTGCAGCTCGTATCGAGTTCGGTTGTAGGCGTTGAAGGTCTTCAGGGTGTAGTTAGCCGCTCTGGAGAATGTCTGGGAATGTCTTACCCTCTGTCTCTGGCTGTCTCTGGTTGGAAACTGGCAAAGAAGCTCCCATTCACAGTCACTTCAAAGAAGATGTGGGCATTGGAAGCCTCTTCAGGAAACTCATAGCCCAGGAAGCAGCGGATTATCAGAAGAAAAACTATGCTCTGCTCGCGGTACACCAGCAGCACTAAGCTAGAGAGTTCTCACAGGTAGTGTTGCAGGCCTTGCTCTGCTCACGCCCATTTCTCTGGGTCCTTGAAGAATTGCAGGTGGCAGATCACGACCTTGTTGCCCGGGCCTTCCAGCATGCGCGGGGGTCGTTGGCGACGTGTTCCTGCAGTACCACAACGAGAAGGGTCTTGGAAGAAGGCCTATTGGAGGATGTGGAGGCTTCGCTTGCCTGAGGATAGAAGTCAGCGCGTGGGAGTGTGCGGCGGGCAGCCAGAGAGAATAACCCTCTGCCCAGAGGCCACTGCCCACCTTCTCGGCCCTTCACGAAGTATAAAGTGCTCTTGCTCCCATTTGGCATTTATAGTCACTCTGAGAAGATGACAGGACAAAGATTATTATTCTCAGCTCACAGATGAGGAATTTAAAGCCTAAAGAGCAGAAGCTCTTTATCCCTCCAGAGTAAAACATCTAGTGGGTGAAGGAGCCAGTTGTTTCTCTTCTACCCCCATTTCCAATTGGTCAACAGAGATTGCCCATTTTTAAAGCACAAACTAGTCTAGATGTTCCACTGAGTCAGCTCCTGTCTTCCTTCCTCCACTAACTCCTACCCTCAAACACCTAAGCAAATCATTTTTTTAATTTAACTTTATTATTATTATTAATTTTAATGAAAATTTACAGAGGATTTGGATTTCCAGTCTTTCATTGTTGCACTCTTCTCCCTGCCCACCCCTCCCCTCAGTTTGCTTTTTTGTGACCCTAAAAGTGCACAATTTGAAAAGGAACATGTGAGAGAAAGACTCTCAGGTCAGGTATAAAATTTTTTAGTGTATTAAGAGAGCAATAACATATTGTTTCAAATGTAATTTCCAATTACATTTTTTTTCAACCTACAAATTTGCAAAAAGGATTTCTTATCTTTACTATTCTCGGTCCTTTGGCTAATATCTTAAGTACTCTGAGTACTTGTGAAAAATCTTACTCCTAATGTTCCCAATTCAGGCCATGATCTTTTCCATCATTTCCTATGCATCTGAAATTGTACAATGAATAAGATGACTCTCCTATCAAAAGATGTCTTTTTCCTCTCTCAGACCCTCGCTTCCAACCTGACAAAGAAAAGGAAAAACAACAGTCGTGCCATAAAGGACTGCAGCCACATGCTGCCTACTTGCTGCATGAATTGTGTCCAAAGACAAGGCAATTAAGAAGTTCGGAATTCGAAATATAGTAGAAGCAGCTGCCATCAGGGACATTTCCGAAGCAAGTGTCTTTGAAGCATATGTGCTTCCAAAGTTCTATGTGAAACTGCACTACTGTGTGAGTTGTGCCATTCACAGCAAGGTGGTGAGGAACCATTGTCATGAAGCCCGGAAGAACCGAACACCTCCACCTAGATTTAGACCTGCAGGTGCTGCACCACGACCACCACCAAAGTCCATGGAAGGATTTGATTCCTTAAAAGCTTGTCTGAAAAGAAAATGGAAATTATACTTTTTTTTAAAAAGAGATGTCTTTGAGCTGTGGAGTTGGAGAAAAGTACTGTCAAAAGAACAAAAAGATATGTTTTAGAGAAGGTGCAGCCAGAATGCTCCTTGGAGGCACAGATGGCAAAGCTCCAGCATGCTTTGGCCTCCATTGGACATGTTGCTAGGAGAGGCTAAAGAGAAGAAAACCCTCAACTAGGTGCACCAACACAGTGACTGCAGCAATGGGCTCAAGAGTATCAGAGATTATGAGAATAGTGCTGGACAGGCAGGGTTCAGATCCATAGGGTCGCTATAAGTCTACTCAGTTCAATGGCACCTAATAACTACAAGCAATAATGTATCAAAAGGGAGCTCTGGTACCCCAATGGTAAGGAGTTGTACTGTCAGTCCAAAGACGTTCAGGTCCATCAGCTAGCTGCTCCTTCAAGAGAAAAATGAGCAATCTCTTCCTGTGTGATTTCAGCCTCTGAAAACCCACTGGAGGATCAGCTACGATTCTGTGTCAACTTGGCAATAATGAATTGAGCTTGTTTTGAATATATAAAAATTAATAAAACTTATTAAAGTTTTATTCATCTCATATGTCTACTCAATCAGCATTCATGGTTGGAGAATTGCTTTCACAACTGAGCCATCATTACTTGAATTTATTGGAACAAATTTTTCTCCTCGACATACAGCTTTGGGGATATGTAGATAACTGCAGTCATGGGAGCTTTTATTATAATCATTATTGAGTCCAGGGTATCAAAAGCTATAAAATGGAAACATTCTGACTGTGAAACATCAGGAACAAAATGCTGATTAATTAATTCTGTGTTCTGAAAGTTGAAGGAGTTCTTAACTTTCAAGAAAATGAATCCTGCTGTGTTCCTCCCTAAGTGAGAAGTGAAATGTCAAAAGAATTAAGGGAAACAAACTTCCCCCTGTGTTAAAAATTCAAATTCATGAGGGACCCTCTCTCTATCTAAACCAAGTATTATAATTAACTGTTATGTATCTGCAGCTCTATGGTAGACCTTGAACTGGCAAAGATGCTGGTATGTTTATGTTTATTTTATATTACTCTCCACCACCGAGTGTAACATGGCAACAAGGGACTGAACTGTGCTATTCTCTCTGTGACCTTGGGTAGGTTCTTTGTTAAACTTTTAAGATAAAGTTTATCTAGGAGATTCTTAAGATAAATTCTCCTATGATTTGTCTTAGTAGATGCTATTGTTAGTTTACATGTGGTTGTTACCTTACATGTTGTTGTTAGCTGTCATTGAGGTGTTTCAATTCTTTGTAATCCCTTGCACAATAGAAGGAAGGACACTATAGCAATCTGTATAGACCATCCTGTGATTAGTTCCAAGTATGACCTATGGTTGATTTTCTTTGGAAAGCAGACTTCTAGATCTTTATTCCTAACGTACTTCAGTCTGAGAACTCTGCTGAAACTTGGTAAGCATCGTTGTTGTGATCACAGACTCTTCAGTGGTTTTTCAGAGGCAGTGGATTGTGCAGGAGGAGGTTAAGCATCATGGTGTTGTTGCTGTTATGTGCCTTCAAGTTGCCTGCAACTCACAGTGACCCTATGTACATCAGCTCTGAACCATGTCCATCTCATTTTTTCTGATAGACCTAATCCCATTTCTCCAATCACTGAGTCAATCCATCTCGTCTTGTGTCTTCCTCTCCTGCACTTTCCCTCCACCCTTCCAAGCATGATGTCTCTTTCCAAGGACTGGTCCCTCTTGGCCATGTGCCCAAAGTATGTGAGACAGAGCTTCAAAATCCTTGCATCCAAGGTGCAGCCTGATTTCACTCTCTCCAGAACAGACCTTTTTGTTCTCCTGGCAGTCCACAGTATGTTCACTACTGTTCCCCATCACCACAACTCAAAGACATCGATCCTTCTTCTATCATCTTTAATGATTGTCCATCTCTCAGATACATAGCAAGTAATTTCAAAGACCATAGCCTGGATCAGGCATACCTTAATCTCTAGACTGACAATGTAGCTCTTCAGTACTCTAGGAAGTTCCCTGACAACAGATTTTCCCAATGTGATTCATATTTTGATCTCCTAGCTACTGATGCCAAAAGTGTTGATGGTGGAACCAAGGAAGCTGAACTTGTTAAACAACCTCATTTTTTCCCTCCTTCTATCATGAAGCTACCAACTGGTCCAGTGGTGAGACTCTTTGTTTTCTTGTTGTTGAGCTTCAATCCATATTGAAGACTATAGTCCTTGACCTTCTGCAGCAAGTGCTTCATGTCCTCCTCAGTTTTAGGAAGCAAGGTTTTGTCATCCATATAGCACAGGTTGTTGATGAATCTTCCTCCAATCTTGATGGCACATTCCACCTCAGAAAGCCCATCCTCCCAAATGATCCATTCGACATATAGATTGAAAGATATGGAGATAGGATGCATCCCTGGCACACATCATTCTTCTTCCTGAACCATGCAGTGCTTCTCTGCTTTGTTCTGACTACTGCTTCATGGTCCAAATAAAGGTTTTACATGAGCACAATCAAGTGTTCTGGAATTCCCATTCTACTCAAGGTTAGCTAGAATGTGTTGTGATCCACACAGTCAAATGCCTTTGCATAGTCACAGAAAGACATTCCTCCAGTACTCTCTGTTTTTGGCCAAGATTATCGGATGTTGGCTATGATGTCCCTGGTGGCACAGCCTCTTCTAAACAGAGTCTACACATCTGACAGTTCTCTGCTACTGTATTGTTCCAGTTATTTTTTTATGACTTCAGCAGGATCTTGCTTGTGTGTGATATTAGTGATATTGTTTGATAATTTCCATATTCTATTGAGTCACTTTTTTTTGGAGTGGTAATAAATACAGATCTCTTCCAGTCAGTTGGCCAAGTAGTTGTCCTCCAGAGTTCTTGGCATAACCTGATGAGCACATCTAGAGCAGCATCTGTTTGCTGAAATATGTCAATTGGTGTTCCATCAATCCTGGGGCCTTGTTTTTGCTAATTCCTTCAGAGCAGCTTGAACTTCCTCCTTCATAACTATTACCTCCTGATCAAATGTTGTGTCATGAAATTCTTTGGTTTCAGCCAATTCTTTTTGGTATAGTGTTTCTGTGTACTCCTTCCATCTTCTTATGATGCTTCCTAGATTCTTCAACATTCTGCTTTCAGTATCAGTATCCTTAATTATTGCAACTTGAGGCTTGAATTTACTCTTCAGTTCCATCAGCTTAAGAAATACTGAGCAAGTTCAGCCCTTTTGATTTTCCAACTCCAGCTCCTTGCACATTTCATTATAGTAGTTTGCTTTGTCTTTCCAAGCTTCCCTTTGAAATCTTCTGTTCAGCTCCTTAACTTCTTGACTTCTCTTTGCTTTGGCTTTTTGGCACTGTAGTGCAATATTCAGAGTCTCTTCTGACATCCATCTTCGTCTTTTCTTTCTCCTTTGTCTTTGTAATGACTTTTTGCATTCTTTATGAATTATATTCTTGATATCCTCCCACAGCTCATCTGGTCTTTTCTCATTAGTGCTCAAGGCCTCAACCTGTTCCTGCAATGGTCTTTAAATTCTGATGGGATAGACTTGAGGTCAAACTTTGTTTCTTGTGGATTTATTTTTGTTAGCTTCACTTTGAACTTTCATATGAATAGTTGATATTCTGTTCCATAACCAGCACCTCTCCTAGTTTTCACAGCTGATACTGAGTTTTGATAGAGAAGATATCCAGCTGATATTGAGCTTTGATATTGAGAAGATATCCAGAGATTTCTTCTGCAAATGTAATCAATTTGGCAGCCAAATCTTCCTTGGAAGAAGTCTGGTAGATGCAAATGTGGGCCACTTGCAAGAAATCCTACCTAAAACTCCTTCATGAAAAGGAAGAATTCTACCTATGAACCATCAAAACACACACTGGATTGCTCCCCCCAGACCTGGCTTGCGACCCCCCCCCCAGCTCTGAACTTTGGGACTGGCCAAGGTGCCATGC
>NW_006399969.1:3497370-3498354 GCF_000299155.1 Elephantulus edwardii
AACTGGATGAAATATGTTTACAGCATTGAAGTCTATGGGGGAGAGAATAGTCTAAAAGTATTATATTTTAGGGCATTATTTTTATCGTAGGAGTGTGCAATGAGGGTTGCAGAGTGGATTATATTTGGGGGTAGGGGGTGGGGTTTGGGGAGGTGCGGGGGGATTGTGTGTCAATGAGGGAGTTTTTCGGTTTGTGCTGGGAGAAGGGTGCAGCAATGAATAAATGGAATTCCAAAATCTCTTTAGATGTTCATTGAAATGAAAAAGAAACAAACTAAATTAATTAAAAAAAAAAAAAAAACATCCACTGGACACATGCTATTCTTAGGAACTTTTAAGTTGTCCACAACTCGTACAGACCCTATGAATAGCATGTGTAAATCCTGTCTTATCCTGTGCCATCTTCACCATCCATGATATGTTGTTGTAATTGTTATGTGTCATCTAGTTACTTGTGACTCATAGCAACCCCATGTACAATAGCGTACACCCTGCTCTATCCTGTGCCAACCTTATTGTCTCTGACACACCTACCCTCGCCACCCCAGTACCTGAATCAATCCATCTCATCGAGGGTTCTTGCTCTCTTGCACGGCCCCTCCACCCTCCCAAGCAAGATGTCCCTCTCCAAGAACTGGTCCCTCCTTATAACATGCTCAGAGTCCTTGCCTCCAAGGAGCAGCTTGATTTCACCCTCCCCAGGACAAACCTGTTTGTTCTCCTAGCAGTCCATGGTATATTCTATACTCTTTTCCCTCAACACAGTTCAAAGGCACCAATTCTTCTAGCATCCCTAGTCATTGTCCAACTTTCTGACACATAGCAAGTAATTGCATAGTCTATTGCCCTGATCATGCCCAGCTTAGTCTCCAGACTGACATTGTTGCTCATCAGTACTCTTGGGAGGTCCCTGACAGCGGACTTTCTCAATGCAATTTGTCTTTTAATTTCCTGGCCGCTAGTACAATGAGTGTTAATTGTGGA
>NW_006399969.1:3498624-3508972 GCF_000299155.1 Elephantulus edwardii
CCTCTCCTGATTTTGAACCATTAAGTATTTCCTTGCTCTGTTATGACAACTGCCTCCTGCTCCAAGCATAAGCAAAATCAAGTGTTCTGGGATTCCCATTCAGAGTCAGCCACAATTTGCTGTGATCTACACAGTCAAATGCTTTTGCATAGTCAATGAAACACAGATTGACATTCCTCTGGTGCTCTCTGTTTTCAGCCAAGGTCCGTCTAACATTAGCAATAATGTCCCTAGTTCCATGGCCTCTTTTAAACCCAGCCTACACTTCAGGCAGTTCCCTGTTGATGTGCTATTCCAGTCATTTTTGGCATAATTTTCAGCAGAATATTGCTTGCATGTGATATTAATTATATTTTTTTATAATTTCCAATATAGTCTATCTGATTGCTTCAGCCTCTATGTCAACCCATCTCATTAAGGATCTTCTTCTTTTTCATTGACCAGCAATCTTTCTAATCATAATGTTCTTCACCACTTGGAGATCTTCTCTGACTTCCTACCCAAAGTATATGGCTAAGGACCAACCTGGCTGTACCTTCTCCATGATAAATTTATTTGTTTTACAGCCCACGGGATATTCAGCACTCTCTCTAACACTATATCTCAAAGGCATAGATTCTTCTACTGTCATCCTTAGTCAATGTTCAATTTGGATTAGGTGCACCTTACTCCTTAAAGTGTTCCTCAACACCTTGGAGAAGTTCCTGACCACAGAATTCTCCAAAATGACATGTTTTTTTAATTTCTTGACTGCTGTTGCTGAAGGTGTTTATTGTGGACCCTAGCAAGATGAAGTTGTTAAGCACTTCAATCTTCTTTCCATCTATCATAATGTTGCCTATTGGCCCAGTGATAGTGATTTTTGGTTTCTTGAGCTTGAGATATAATCCATATTGAAGTCTTTGGCCTTCTGCAATAAGCATCTCAAGTCCTTCTTGCTAGCTAAGTTTTGTAATTTGCATACTTCAGATTGTTGATAAGTCTTCTGATTCTGATGACACATTCTTCTTCTCATTCTATTGGATATGCAGTTCCTTCTAAAATTGATCTGATAGTGTCTTCATCCCTGATCACCTTTTTCTTGGCTCTGTGAATTTCATTCTTAGGAGTGTGAAGATTGTGAGGAAGATTAAGAAGAAAACAGAGTAAAAACCTAGGAGATGTATGGCCAGCCACCAAAAACTAGAATAGCAACTGGTTTTAGTTCTTCTCTCTTTCTGCTAGGATCATGTTCAGGTCTATAAGAAACACAGTGGAAACTATCAAGGACAGAAGCAATTGTCTCCTCCAACACCCAGCTCCTGCCAGTTGTTCTCCTATCTAAAAATCAGTAATGGAGAAAGGAGATCCAGGAACATTGCTTCCACATTTACCATAGTTAACTGGAGCTGTTAGCACTTCACTTAGTCTAATTAGGAATAAACTTGTTTATTTGTCTCATAGGGATCAAACCTGTTAGCTGATCTGTCAGTAGTCACCTTTCTCCTCTGGATAAATGAGAGAAACAAGACCAAACCATGTGGATCCATATAGTTTTAACCCTCAATCAGAACTAGTTTTCCATATAGTTTTTTGGGGTAAGTTCTCACCAGACCAAGATAAAAGCTGAAACTAAGAAGATATGGCTTCATGGTCTTGATCGAGCATGGTTTACCTATGGCAAAAGGCTGGATGGACCTTCATAGAATCCAGAAGAGGAGGTCAGTGGGGAAGAAATTTGGAAGAGAGTCTTTTTCTGAGTGATTTTACGTGGCCCAACTTTTACAGCCATGGAGTTATCTTTAGTGTGCAATCCAAGTTGCTGTCTTTGAAGCAAAGCATGTGTCCACTTGTGTTACTTCTCCTGGAAAAAGAGGCAAAGTAGGATGTCCTTTTCAATCACTATTGCCTGTATTAAGATTGCGGAGTTTGAATTTAGCTGGCCTGCATTTGAGTCACAGATCTGCTGTGGAATTCAGTGGCTCAGTGGCAGTAGAGCTTCCTTAGGCTTACAAAGCCGGAGAATGTGGTGTATACAGGCGACTGTGAGGGGGCATGGATGAGGAGTAGACTGGAATTTAATTGCTTTTTTGAGCAGCACTAGGTTGTGTTATACATTTATTTGCCACATCTTCAAGACAATATGAAACTCCACTGAGTCAGTTCTCACTCATAGGCAAACCTTGATGGCACAGTGGTTAATGTCTTAGCAGCACCATGAAGGACAAGTGGTTGGAACCCATCAACCACTCTGAGGGAGAACATGTGGCAGTTTGCCTGCTCTGTCTTTCCTGGTCACTATGAATCAGAACTGATGTAGCAATAACAGGACATGGCCCTTTTATAAACTCACCCAATCGAATTATTGATTCATGTAAAAATATTTTAATAAGTTTGTGAATTAGGAGCTACCACATATTTTTTTAGATCAATCAAGTAACTTTTGTTTAGTATTTGATAATAGTTGCTGAATGTACTACCTGATCAACACTATTGCAATACCTTTAATTATTGTCTAATAGGAATGCTTGATTATTTGCGATGTTATCTCCTTAGACAATGATGATATTTGTGTCCCACACTTAAAAGTTAGTCTTATACTTAACTTTTTAAAAAAATGTAACTTTATTTTTTTATTCAGACTTTTTTTCCTCACAGTTTCCTTCACTGACATTGTATTTCATACAATCACTCTCATATATTGTATTTTATAAAATTAATCACCACTGGACATACCCACCATCTTTTCAAGTCCCTGCCAGATTTTCCCCATTTCCTTTACCTCACCCCCGCCCGCTACATCCACCAAATTGTGTGACCCTGTGATTTCTTCCCTATTCATCCTTAACTCTGTTTCCATCCCTTCCCTTCTTCGACCACCAGATATGTTTTACTAGTTATCCTTCCATTTTTACAATAATAGCCTTATGCAGTATTTGTCCTTATGAGACTTAGTTCACTCAGCATAATGCTCTTCAGTCTCTCCTAAATTATGTAGTATTTTTCAAAACTGTTGCTTCTGAGTGCTGCATAGTATTCCACTGTGTGACTGTAACACAATTTCTCAATCCATTAGGTTGTGGTTGGACATTTACAATGACAGATAATGCTGCTATGAACATTGGTGCACCAATCTCCATTTGTGTCTCAGTACTAATTCCCTTGGGATATATTTCTAGTAGTTGAATAGCTGGGTCACATGGGATTTCTATGGAACTCTGCTGGTAACCAGAAAGTCAGAGTTCAAACCCATAATCTGCTCCACAGGATAAAGATGAGGTTGTCAACTTCCTTTGAAGATGTACAGCTTCTGAAAGCCCAAGAGGCAGTTCTTCTCAGTCTATGGATCACTATAAATTGGAATGGAGTTGATGACACTGAGTTTTTGTATGTCTGTGGGGCTTTTTTCAGAGGTGGGGTGAATTTCAACAGATTATGTTGGAATTTGTTAAATTTAAAATCATGAAATGGCCCTTGCTTTCACAAGTAATGACAACTAACCCTTTTGTTCTTTCCCTCTATGTAAAAATAATTGGGTTGACCAGGAGCATGGCTAGGGCAGAGAAATCACTTTCTATTTCCACTAGAAAAGTACTGCCTGCTGCACAGTTAAATGACCCAAGAGTCCTCTATCAATTAAACTTCTCAAGAATCCTCTGTGACCTCATTCTCTGAAAATTATCCCTGCTACATCTAGAGAAAAGTATTGAAGGTACCATTGACTGATAAGAGAACAAACAGGTTTATCCTGGAGAGGGTAAACTCCAAGGCTGCTCCTTGGAGGCAAGGATTTTGAAGCTCTGTTTCACATATGTTGTACACATGACCAGGAGGGACCAGTCCCTGGAGACAGACATCATGCTTAGAAGAGTGGAGGGACAGCACAGAAGAGGAAGACTCCAGATGAGATGGATTGACACAGAAACTGGAGTGCTGAGAATAGGTTTGTCAGAGACAGTGAGAGTTCAGAGCTATTATAGATAGGGGCACGAAGAGTTTCAGGCGACTCAGTGGCACATAACAACAACAGCTGCAGGATCTCTGGTGGCATAATGTGAAACATGTTAGACTACTAGAAGATTAGTGATTTGAATCTACCAGTGGAGAAAGATGAGACTGTCTCTTCATGTAAAGATTTACAGGCTCAGGGATTCAGTGGAATGTTCTCATGAGTCAGAACCAACTAGAGGACACAACCATTCTATATTTCCTGAAAAACACTGGGTTACTAAGATTTAAAGTTTGAATCCACCTGGAGCTAGTTCCAAAGGGAAGTTTAGCAATCTGCTCCTGAAAAGTCAGACAATGCAAACCCTATCAAACACAGTTCTATTCTGAGATATGGCAACCGGTTTTAACAGCCATTTCCAGACTTTATAGTAGCTCTCTCTTTTCAGTTGATACTTATTTCTAAAACACTTTCCACCAATAAAATGAAATAATCTGCATTTTCACTGCAAATGAGAGGCAGAAGAAATTCTGCTAACACTCATGCTGATTGTTTGTTGTCTTCTGGTTGTTAATTCTCCTACCAGTTTTACAAAGAAAAGAAAAAGGATGAACAACAGCATGGATCTTGGAGCAGTTCCTCTCTGCATTATCTAAATTCAGCTTCTGATGGCTCATTATGCATTTCAGTCACATCTCACCCATTCACTGCAGACATAGAAGAGAGATTCCCAGGTCAAAACCTTCCACGTCACTACCATGCACTGCATAGTGGTGCTTTGATTTGCCAAGGCTGTCTGCAGCTGCAGCGGGCTGCTTTCCACCCATTAGTCATTCTCATCAGATCTACACCTTTTCCAATTCCCTGAGCAGGTAGCAGGTACTATTCTGAATGTGCTCCTTGGCCCGTGCGTGGGTGCAGGCCAGAGTATCTCTCGGTAAGCAGCAGTGCACTGAAAACGTTCACAGATGCACGCGGGTGTTAGGAGGTGGATGTCATTATAGATTGCTGTTTTCTCAGATGCACCATTTAGTGAGACCTTGAGAGAAAACATGAAAAGTGCTTCATCTTTCAAAAGAAATGCATGAGCTCTGAATATGTATCCCAAGGGAAATAAATCTTGCGAAATTGCTCTCTCTGTAGTGCAAATGAATTCAAATCCGTTGAGAATATTTATACACTAAATGCTCTGTGTGTCGATGTGTGTAATGTAACCACACTAAATTCCACAAGAATTTGGTTCACAACACTTGTGTCCACCAAATAAAGTATTTTCATTCCCTCAGAAGCTAAGTCAATGACACAGAACATGTTGGACAAATGTTTTCCTGACACATTTTATCCTCAAAGTGTTTCTAGCTGCTGGGTTCCTAGTGCTATAACTAAACAGAGGTGATTTAGTCCAGCAGTGTGTGGTGACACTCACCAAATGGCCTTGGGTGCTTCAAATCCACAAATCTCTTCCAGGGGGAAAGAAGGATAGTCTCCCAGTTAGATTTACAGCACCAGAACCCCGATGGAATATTCCTGTGAATGGGAATTGACAAAATGGCAGTGAGTGAGAGCTTTAATGTCATTTAGATTAATGTACAAGCACAGAAAACTGCTCTGGACTCCCTCTGAATCAGCAAATATGTGTATTTGGGAATGAATAAAGTCAAAAGATGCTTTTTTAAGTCATCACGTAGTGAAGGACAGAGAAATTCTCAGAAAGTAACACGTGAAGTAACGTCCTTCATTTTGTGCTTGTACAAAAATAATCAGAATTTTCTAAAAATAATTAGCCTTGTGCATTTGACCTTGCTTATTTCTTGCTCTCCTCTTCTCATCTCTCTTACCTTCCCCTTTCTATCTCCCTTCCTTCCAATGCCCCTTCCTCTTACTTTGCTTCTTTTCTTTATTTCTGCTGTTAGAGAAGAATATTGAATATACCATGGACTGCCAAGATAACAAATAGGTCTGTCCTAGAGAGAATAAAACCAAGTTGCTCCTTTGAGGCTTTGTCTTACATACTTTGGCCAGGAAGAACCAGTAATGGAGAAGGACATCATGCTTGAAAGGTTGGAGGGACAGTGCAGGAGAGGAGTCCTTGGATGAGATAGATTGACATAGTAAGTGGGGTAATGGGAGTAGGTGTGTTGGAGACGGTGATATTGGCTCAGGATAGAGCAGGGTTCAGAGTTATTGTGCATACGGTCACTGTAGGTCGCAGTTGACTCAACAGTACATAACAACAAACTTGAATTGGAAAGCTTCCTGTGCATGAGATTTTTGACTAATAGAATAAGTGGGTTTAATTTGTGGTAGCTGTTGTTAAGTGTCGTTGAGTCAACAACAACTCATAGCAGCTCTATAAACAGAAGATTGAAACCTTACCTTTTCCTGCTCCATCCTATGATCTCCACCTAACAAACTCTTTTCTGCAGTCATGCCATTTCATTGAGAGTTTTTCTCTCTATTTATGCATCCTGCACTTTATAAACCATGATGTCTATTCCCAAGGACTGAAATCTCTTAACAGCATGCCTACAGTGTTTGAGATGAAGTTTCACCATCCTTGTAAGAAGATAATAAATATTACATATTTGGTGCACAGATGATACAGCTTGCATTTAATCTTTGAGTCATGTAGCAAAATTTTGTTACACAGATTCTTCTGAAAGAGCCTTTTATGGTAGGAAAATTTATAACAATGAATTTAAAAAACCAAATTGACAAGTAGTGGCACTAAAGACATTATGGTCAATGTCAGGTGGATCTTGGCACAAACCAGAGGCAGGTCTGTCTGTTTCATTACCATGCAAAGGCATTTGACTTTAGATTAGATGGCTAATCTTGAGGAAAATGGGAATCCCAGAACACTTGATTGTGCTTATATGAAATCTATACTGAGACCAGGAAGCAGTCCTCAGAACAAAGCAAGGAAACACTCCATGATTCAAAATCAGGAAATGAGTGAATTAGAGATGCATCCTGTCTCCAAACCTTTTAAAACTATATAACTATAGAAAAGATCATTTAGGGAGCAGGGCTTTATGAGGAGGAATGTGGCACCAGGATTGAAGGAAGACTTATCAACAACCTACGCTATGCAGTTGATACAACCTTGCTTGCTGAAACTGAGGAGGACATGAAGTGTTTGCTGCAAAAGCTCAAGGACTGTCATCTTCTATATGGAATGAAGATCACTCAGCATCAAGAAGACAAAGATTTTCACCCCTGGGCCAACTGACAGCATGGAAAAGAGATTGAGGTTTTTAACAATTTCAGCTTTCTCGGCTCCACAATCAACAAACACTCTTGGCACCAGCAGTCAGGAAATAAAAAGACAAATTGCACTGGGAAAAATCTGCTTCCAGGGACCTCTCCAGAGTACTGAAAAGCAACGATGTCAGTCTAGACGCTAAGGTACACCTGATCCAGGCCATGATCTTTGCAATTTCTTGCTATGCATCAGAGAGCTAGACAATGATTAAGGATGACGGAAGAAGAATCAATGCCTTCAAATTGTGGTGTTGGAGAAGAATCTTGAACAAATAGTTCTGTCTTGGAAAGGGGAAACCAAGTTTCCCCTTAGAGGCTAGGATTTTGAAGCTTCGTCTCACATACTTCAGGCACATGGCTAGGATGGGCCAGGCGGTGGAGAAGGACATCATGCTCAAAAGGGTTAAGGGACAGTTCACAAGAGGAAGACCCTGGATGAGACGGATTGACACAGTAACTGGGGCAATGGGGGTTGGTGTGTCAAAATCAGTGAAATAGGCTCAGAACAGGGTAGGCTTCAGAGTCACTATGGGTTGCAGGTGACTTGATGGCAAGTAACAATGACAATAACCACCAGGGATGGGTTATATTTACTGTGATTTGTATATACAAAGGGAAAGTTAAGTGATAATGATTCTGATCAGTAACTCTTGGAGTTTGACTGTCATAGTTTAAATTCCAGTTCTCTCTCTCTCTAAATTGATATGCTTACAAAGTTCATATACATATATACATTGTGTTTCACCTTGCTCTTCATTCATATTGTATTTCATACAATCGTTCTAATGCATTATGTTTTATAAAATTAATCACTATTGGCCTTGCCAATCATTACCTTGCCTGTTCGCCTGGATCCTTCCCATTTTCACACCACTCACCACCCCCCAACCCGCACACACACACCAAACAATGGAACCCTGTAGTTTTGCCTACCCATCCTTACCCCTCAGTCCCTCCCCTCCCCCACCTTGGTTCACATACATGTTTTACTAGTTATCCTTCTAGTTTCACAATAATGGCCTTATGCAGTATCTGTCTTTAAGAGACTGAGTTAGTTTACTCAGCATAGTGTTCTCCTGTCTCTCCCAAGTTTTGTAGTATTTTTCAAAATCGTTGCCCCTGAGTTCTCATAGTATTCCATGTGTGAATGGACCATAATTTCTCAATCCATTCAGTTGTAGGTGGACATTTGTGTTGTTTTCATGTTCTTGCAATGGTAAATAAAGCTGCTATGAACATTGATGTACACATCTCCTTTTGTGTCTTTCATTTTCTTGGAGTATATTCCCAGAAGTGGAATAGATGGGTTATAAAGAGTTTCTGTGTTCAACTTTTTGAGGAAATGCCAAACTCTCTTCCAGATTGGTTATACCATTTTACAATCCCACCCACAGTGTATGAGAGTTCCCACCTCTCTATATCCTCTCCAACATTTATCACTTACTGCTTTATTTAATAGGGTGAAAAGAAAACCCACTGACTGAGAACAAACATTTGACAATACCATCTCAGACAAGGGTCTCATAACAAAAGTTTACAGAATAGTTAATACAGAGTCTCCAGAAGAATAAGACTGATAACCCAACTACAAAATGAGCAAAAGACATGAAAAGACATTTTAGAGAAGGCACTTTGATGGCCAATAGACACATTAAAAAATGTTCTAAATCACTGACAATAAGAGGGAAGCAAATCAAAACCACAATGAGATACTATCTCACCCCTGTAGCAATGGCAAAGTTCAGTAAGACAACAAGCAATAAGTGTTGGAGAGGATATGGAGAGGTGGAAACTCTCCTACACTGTTGGTGGGATTGTGAAATACAACCACTCCAGTTCCCTAACTTAGAAGATTTGTGTACACTAATATATAACTTAACCTAGGCTTCATTTTTTTCAGCTTTAAAATAAGGGGCTAACAGTCTCAGAAATACATTATCAAGATTACATTTTAAAAGGGAACGACAAGTTATTAGCACGTACTTTAGAAAAATATTCTATTAGTCTATCCAGTCATTTAATTATACGGAAAGTATTGACTGGGGTGGAAATATATTCCCATTATGAATTATCAGGAAAAGAAAAATAATGAATACTGAGTACAACACATTTTTAAAAAATAAATAACCTCATAAACATGTTTGTTGTGGTGGGTTGTTGTTAAGTTGGAATAGACCCATTGCTGACCCTCCAGAGAACTTTCAGAAGCAGTTGAATTGCACTGGTGGAGATTGCCCATCCATCCCCTGTCCATAAATAGACATAGGAGAAAACCTAGGAGATTCATCAAAATGAAGGCAGCAGTTACCTTCAGAGTTTTGCTTGCATAATAACAAAATAGAATTCTATTAGGAAAGGAAAGAAATAAGGCTAAGTGCACCATGTGAGCCAAATTGCTTATAGATTAGGAGCCTCATCTTCTCCAAAGGGTTCCTGTCCCCATGGCTCATTGGGGAGACTGCAAATTCATCCTCAGTTACACTTCTAGTAGAAAAACCTGGATTTATGTTCTGAGAAACTACTTTTCCACACAAACATATATACAACCTGGATATCTTTTACAAGTCTCAAGAATTGTCTCTTAAGGAAAAATGAAATCCACACCCTTCCTTAGTTTCTTCCTTCTTATATCTGTGTTCTGTTCTTCTTTCTGCAGACATCTTTCCGTGCTCAGTGACACTCCCCATTACTCTGAGTGATTCCAACTTTAGAGAATGTCCTGCCCCTAAGAGTCAACCTTTCAGCAATAGTGTTATGTCAATTTTATTTTTTCTCTACTACTTAGAGAAGCTCCAGCTGAGAACATTAAAACTAACAAGTCAATCCTGTGAGATGTTTGATGATGTTTAGCAGGTTCCCATAGTTATTTCCTATGTGCTCACTCATATAAGAATATGTATGCAATTCAGGAACAATGATTTTGAAAAATCTTATATGAGAGAGGCTAGAGAGCATTGTTGTGTGAACTAACTCAGGCTCATAATAACAAATACTGCATAAGACCGTTATTGTGAAAAAAGATAACTAGTAAGATGCATATGGATGGCCAAAGAAGGAAGGGGAAGAGTGGAAATAGAGGCTAAGGGGAGGGGTAGTAAATGACAGAGTCACAAAGTTTGGTGGGCAGGAGGCAGAGTGAGGGCATCAAGGAAAGAT
>NW_006399969.1:3510767-3521056 GCF_000299155.1 Elephantulus edwardii
AAAACCCAAAATCTCTGTAAATGTTCATTAAAACTAATAAAATTTAATAATAATTTTTTTAAAACCCATAGATTTCCTTTTTTTAACAAGAATTAAAGGGAATTGATATTGAGAATAGGCAATGGTTGTGATGTTCATGTCATAACACCAGTAACTAGTCTATTTCTTGACCTTGACTATGTTTACACATGTCTTTCTACAGCATTAAATGCAAGAATTCAATATTTTATAATTGCAAACAAGGAATTGTAAACAATAATATTTTCTTTTTGTGGGATGAAGGAAAAGGAATTAATACATGAAAAGTTTGTTGAAACATGCTTGGAATTAAGTAAACACTGACTATGCATGAGCAAGTGGTAATAATTGTAGAAAAGAAGCTCTCAAATCATAATCTTGGCATACAGGAGTTAGGAGGCATTCCAGTTATACATAAGAAAAAATAAGATATTCTTTTTATAATTACTTAAGTCACTTGTGTCTTCTTCTCAAATATAGAACAGACTCAGAACTGAGATATAGTTATGCCAATATGGATAAGGCACAGCCCTGCCTCTAAAGCCACAGCCTAGAAAGGAGATAATTTATTCATTTAGCAGGAATTTTTTAGTCTCTGCCGTGTTCTAGGTACTAAAGATAAGTAACTTTCTCAAGGAATATACAATCAGACTTAGAACTATAGAAGTAAATAAGGGCACTACTCTCAAGGCAATGGCAGAGACATCCACAATCTGAGGACGTTCCTGCTATGTAACTGGAGAGCTGGAGCTTCTGAATCATCTCATCTATGTCCATTTATTGCAGCTTTGTTCACAACAATAGCAAGGAGTTGGAAACTAAGTGTCCATCAACAAATAAATGGATAGAGAAGCTGTGGCATATTCACACAATGGACTATTACACTGCATTGATAAACAAGGAACTCATGCAATATTATACAAAATGGGTGACCCTAGAGAATATTATGCTGAGTGAAATATCTCAGTTAAAAAAGGACAAATATTGCATAGTGCCACTGTTGTAAAATGGGACTGACATCGGGGTTGGGAGGAGACTGAGAAAAATGGGAGAAATTATGTATAGTGCATTGAAACAGATGAGGGAGAGAACTGTTTAAAGGGGATATATGATTAGGTATTATTGTCATGACAGGAGTCCAGAACGAAGGCTATATACATAATGGAGTGAATTTGGGGAGAGGGATTGTATAACAATGAAATGGGTTTTTTTCCAAAGAGAAGAGTGAACTGGAAAGGAGGGATGGGCAGGGAGAAAAGTGCAACAATGAATGAATGGAAATCTAAAGTCTCTGTTAAATTTTCATTAATGTTACTAATGATAATAAAAAAATAAAGAGATTATTTTAAGCACACCTACCCAGGTTGTGATTTATTCATTTATTTTATTGCCACTTCTGTGGAGGTGATGAGGATGGCACAGAATAGGGCAGGATTCAGAATTTTTGTTCATAAGGTAGCATTCAACTTGACAGCACCTAACAACAGCGATAACATGGATATTGATGGCGGATCCAAGCAAAATGAAATGTCTGGTGAGTTTAAACATTTCTTTGTTTATCAGAATGTTGTTTATTAGTCTAGTTTTGAGGAGTTTTGAGGATTTTTGTGGGAGTTTTAGGTTGAGGTGATTTTTATTTTCTTCATTTTTCTGCAAATTTTTCTGCTTATCAGAACGTTGTTTACTAGTCTTGTTTTGAGGAGTTTTGTTTTATTTATACTGAAGGCTATAGTCTTTGAGCTTCATCGATGAGCACACTTAGTCATCTTTATTTTCTGCAAGCAAGGTTATGTCATTAAAGACTAGGGTTTTCCTGAACCAAGTCATCCTGTGTACAAGAATAAAGAAGTCAGAAGAAGAATCTATGCCTTTAAATTATGTTATTGAACTATTGCTAACTCTCCAGTAGATTTTCAGAGAATTTAACTTGCACAGGAAGAGATTATTTACCTTCCCCCTATGGAATAACTATTTGATTAAAGCCACTTGCCTTTGAATCGGCAGCATAAATCATTCCACACTAGCCCATCAGAGTCATATAGTGTTAGTGAAGAGTACTGGATATATTATATTATTATTGTTGTTATATGCCTTGAGTCACTTGGAACTCATAGCAACCCTATGTGTAACAGCACTGAACCTTGCTCTATCCTGAGCCAATTTTATTGTCTCTGACACACTTACCCCAGCCACTGAGTCAATCCATCTAATTGAAGGTCTTCCTCTCTTGCACTGTCTTTCCACCATTCCAAGCATTATGTCCCTCTACAAGGAATGCTCCCTCCTTGCAACATGCCCAGAGTATGTCAGATGGAGCTTCAGAATCTTTGCTTCCAAGGAGCAGCCTGATTTCACCCTCTCCAAGACAAACCTGTTTATTCTCCTAGTGGTCCATGGTATATTCAGTACTTTTCTCCAGCACCACAGCTCAAAGGCATCAATTCTCGTTCTGTCATCCCTATCACATAATTGCAAAGACCTTGACCTGGATCAGGCACGCTATCCTCTCCAGACTGACATCGTTGCTCTTCAGTACTCTGGAGATGTCTCTTACATCAGACTTTCCTAATGCAATTCACTTTTGATTTCCTGGCCAATAGCTTTGATTGTGGAGCCAAGCAAACGGAAACTGTTAACAATCTCAATCTCTTCTCCATCTATCATGGTGCTACCAATTGGTCCAGTGGTGAGAATCTTTGTCTTCATGATGTTGATCTTCAATCCATATTGAAGCCTACAGTCTTGGACCATCTGCAGCAGGTGCTTCAGGTCCTCCTTAGTTTCAGCAAGCAAGGTTATATCATCTTCATAATGCAGATTGCTGATGAGTCTTCCTCCAATCCTGATGCCACAGTCCACCTCATAGAACCCAGCCTCATGGCTGATCTGTTCTGCATATAGATTGAAAAGATATGGAGGTAGGACACATCCCTGGCATACACCCTTCCCATATTTGAACCATGCAGTGTTCCCTTGCTCTGTTTACACACACACCCCTGCCCCCCCACTCTGTCCAAGACCTTCTGTTTTGATCTCCTTTAGAATATGTTCATCAGTGGTAACTGGAAACCATCTAGTTCTTCTGATATCAGAGTAATAGAAATTGGTCTCTTTCTATGTATCTTTGCTTTTATCTCATTTCCTTTGTTCTGGATAGAAAGAGAATGATAGTTTCACCTTAGATGGCTACTCAGAAGCTTTTCAGGTCCTAGTCATCACTCATTGTCTCTTGTTGTTGTTGTTGTTGATTGCCTTCATGTCAAGTATGACTCATAGTAACCCTATGAACAAAAGACCTGAAGCCTTTCTCTACTGACATGTATCAAAGTTCATGGAGTTTCCAGAGGCATGTTGTATAGGAAGTAGATGCCACTTCAGGGCCTAACTCATTCTCTCAGGGTGTTTGGTTGTGTTTCAGTAATTTACATAACTCTGGTTCTTGTTAACAGAGCCATCTTGTTGGTAGACTGCTAGTCCTAGTCTGTAAGACCAAAGAAATAGAAAAAAAATTTTAACAGTAGTGTCTCTGCATTTATTCCCCAGCTTCGTGCACTTGACATTGTGGTGGGGACAGTACAATCATGTTCTGACTCTCTAATTCTGTACTCTGATGGCTTAGTGGTAAGGAATTATGCTGCAATCCTGAAGGCAGACAGTTCAAATCCACTAGTGCTCTTTAGGAGAAAGATAGACAATCTCCTACCATGTGACTAAACTGCTTCTGAAAACCTGCTGCAGGGTCAGCTATGTGTTGGTTCC
The DNA here is from genome assembly GCF_000299155.1 of Elephantulus edwardii. NCBI lineage: Eukaryota > Metazoa > Chordata > Mammalia > Macroscelidea > Macroscelididae > Elephantulus > Elephantulus edwardii. The sequence continues at coordinate 3,514,545 of NW_006399969.1, forward strand.
AGCTAGATGGTACACAACAAGAACAAAATTGAATAGTCATGTGTGGTACAGTTGTTGTTGTTGTTGTTGTTAGGTGTTGTCAAGTTGAGTATGATCCATAGTGATTCCAAGAACAAATTTGAACCCTGTGCTATGCTGTGCCATCGTCATCATCTCTGACACACTTGAGACCATTGCTTCAGTCACTGTGTCAGTCCATCTGGTTGAGGGTCTTCAGTTCTTTTGCCAATCCTCCACGTTCCCAAGCATGATGTCCTTCTCCAAGAATAGCCTCTCCTAGCAACATAGCTAGAAGTATGTGAGATACCCTAAGTATGTGAGATGAAGCTTCGTCATCTTTGCCTCCAAGATGCATTCTGCTTGCATTTTCTTCAAGATATATGTTTTTCTTCTTTTGGCAATACATGTTTTCTCCAGCACCATAACTCAAAGACATCAATTATTCTTCTGTCATCCTTATCCATTGTCCAGCCCTCAGATGCATAGCAAGTGACTGAAAATCCTATACTTTAGTCTTTAAAATGTCATTATTGGTCCGCAATAATTGGAAAAGGTCTCTGAAGACTTTCCCAGTGAAATGCATCTCCTACTTATGCTATGTATTTTAACTCTTACCCTTCTCGCATCAGAAGTAAATTTGCTTAAACTACTTAAATATAGGCTGGTGAAGTTTTACACTTATGTTTAAGGATGAGGTGGATTATACAGATATGCAAATAGAGCATCTCCGTTCTCCCACAACCATTTGTTTGTTCGAGGAATTCTAAGCATTACACTAGAAATGTCCCTGGAACAAATCTGGTTTTTAAATCCCAAGAGCTAAACAATGAAATTAGTTTGCATATACTGATTCACATTCTCTTGAAGTAAGTGATCCTCTCTGAGCATATTAAGAAACCACGTAGCTAGGAGTCACTCTCAAGCATTCCAATCAGGAATGTATTTGCCAGTTAAGAAGGTAGAGGCTCTCTTATGTTCTTCACAGAGTTTCCTTGCCTGTGGCTCCAACTTTAATCCTCTTTATGACCCTTTGAAAGGATTCAGGAAAGAAAACTTAAGCACAGAGTTTGTATATAGTACACTCTCATAGACGTCTCTGAATGGGTTGTTAACCATGAGCAAAAAAATCAAGTTAGCCAGTTTGTGATTTTTTTAAGTACTTTTGCTGGTCATTCATTGAATGCTTGCTACGTCTAGTATGGGCCAACATTATGGGTGCATTGAATGAACCTCACTTATTTCTCACAGAAACCCTGCAAAGTGGGCCTATGTTATGACAATTGACTACTTGCCAAGAGGTTCATTGTTCAAATTACTCAAAGGCATCTTCAAAGATAGATTTGGGGTGTGACTTTTGCCCCAGTCTTTCATGGTGATATGCAAGTCAAGTCAGCTTTTGATTAGTTTCTCCAAGAATTCAAGAACAATTAGAAAAGGGTCTGACTCCAGAAATGCATGAATGCTCCAATGATTAATTAAACAAGTATCTTGAGGGCCACAATCCCACTCAATAATGAGCTCTTGAACTAGGGCCACGAATACCTCAGTATTCCATTCCTTCTAACAAGATGCAGTGAAGTTTCTTGTTCTCCACTACTGCTTCTGAGCTACTCTCTAATCATGTTGTTACAGAGCCTTGCTTCTCTTAGCAATGATACCAGCTGTATGTACACTGGTTAGTTTCAGTGTGACTAAAAAAATCTGTGCTTTCATCACTTGGGCAATGTTGCTTGCTGTACCAGTCCATGAAAAGGATTCCCAGAAAACCATAGACAGCAAGGCTGTTTTATATTCATCATCCAGGGTCTAGATCATGGTAACTTTTATAAGTTTGTCAGCACTGATATAGAAGAGCAAAGGTTGGTTGGAAGGCAAACCTGAACTGAGGGGTTTCTTACAAAGAAAAATAAAATGCAGACCTGAGTTTAAGCCTTACTTTTAACTCTAGGTTTGTGTTCTTGGGAACTCATAATTATTTAGTGGACATTTGTGATATTGCACCCCCCCATAGCCTCCTGTACTCTCCCACCTCCATACTGCTCCTCCATCTGCACAGATGCCCCTAGACACTATCATGTTTTTACATGACATCTGTCTTGTAGCTGCAAGTGAGTAGACCAGAGCTGAGTATTTGACTCTAGGTCAGGACCTAGAGAGTTAAGTTCTATTTCTGCCCAGTGACAGAGGATATATGACTTAACACCAGAAATCATATTTCTATCAAGTGAATAAAGAATAAAAATTACATCCAGAGGAAAGCAAAAAGATAAGATAAAGATAGTGAATAATGATGCTGTGAACTTCAGTGTACAAATTTCTGTTTGAGCTTCAGTTCTCACTTTCTTGGGATATATTTCAAGCAATTGAATAGTTGGATCATACAGAATTTCTATGTTCAACCCAGATGTCCAACCACAAACAAATGGATTGAGAAGTTATGGTGCCTTCACACAACGGACTACTATGCAGCATGCAGGAGCAATGATTTTGTAAATTACTACCTAACTTGGGAGGGACTAGAGAGCACTATGCTGGGTGAACTAACTCAGTTCCAAAAGAACAGATATGGTATAAAACCATTATTGTAAAAAGAATATGAAGATCCTAAGGGGGCGGGCAGAGTGGAAGCAGAGGGGAGAGGATGGGCAGGGGAGATGGGTTGTTAATCATAGGGTTGCACAATTTGATGGCTGGGGAACTGAAGGAAATGGGAATGATCTTTTGTGGAAAACAATGTATTCAATCTTTGTAAATAAATCAGTATAAATTTTTTAAAAAGGCATGCTGTTGTTGTTATGTGCCATCTAGTTGCTTGCAAATCATAGTGACCCTATGTACAAGAGCTCTAAACCCTGCTCTATCCTATACCAACCTCACTGTCTCTGACACATCTACTCCCATTACCCAGTCACTGAATCGATCTATCTCATCGAGGGTCTTCCTCTCTTGTGCTTTCCCTCCACCCTCCCAAACATGATGTCCCTCTCCAAGGACTTGTCCGTCCTTGCAACATGCCCAAAGTATGTCAGATGAAGCTTCAGAATCCTTGCCTCCAAAGAGCAGCCTGGTTTCACCCTCTCCAGGATGAACCTGTTTGTTCTCCTAGCAGTCCATTCAACATTCTTCTCCAGCACCACAGCTCAAAGGCATCAATTCTCTTTATATCATCCCTTGTCACTGTCCAGCTCTCTGATGTATAGCATGCAATTGCGAAGACTATGGTCTGTATCAGGCACACCTTAGTCTCCAGCCTGACATCAGTGCTCTTCAGTACTCTGGAGATGTCCTTGACAGCTGACTTTCCCACTGCAATCCATCTCTTAAATTCATCTCTTACCAAAGCTGTTGATTGTAAAGTCAAGTAAACTAAAACTGTTAACAATCTCAATCTCTTCACCATGTATAATGATGCTGCCAATTGGCCCAGTGGTATGAATCTTTGTTCATGCAGTCCTTGACCATCTGCAGCAAGTATTTCAGGTCCTCCTCAGTTTCAGCAACCAGGGTTGTGTCATCTCTATAATGCAGGTTGTTGATGAATCTTCCTCTAATCCTGAAGCCACATTCCTCCTCATACAGCCCAGCATCCCGGATGATCTGTTCTGCATACAGATTGAAAGTTATGGGGACAGACTACATCCCTGGCAGACACACTTCCTGATTTTGAACCATGCAGTGTCTCCTTCCTCTGATCTGACGACTGCCTCTTGGTTCAAGTATAGGGTTCACATAAGCACAATCAAATGTTCTAGGATTCCCATTCTTCTGAGAGTCAGTCACAGTTTGTTATGATCCATACAGTCAAAAGCCTTTGCATAGTCAATGAAGCACAGGTAGACATTCCTCTGGTACTTCCTGCTCTCTGTCAAGATCCCTCTAACATTAGCTATCATATCTCTAGTACCACAGCCTCTTTAAAAAAGGCTTAACAATTTTAAAAAAATTTTTAAAGAGATAGATTCTTTCTGCTTACTACTGCTAATATGACTTATTGTCCATTTTAAGGCTCAAAGTATTCCTGGTATTTTATAATTAGGTTGTTTTGTATCTTAGGGTCTCAAAAGAGTGAATAATTTGGGTCAGGATTTTCCCACTTGCAGATAAGAATCATGACTAAAGAAAGTTAAATCCATCATTTATCACATCTATCACTCTTCTGTCAGTGTGTAGCACTGGGGCATGTTGCTGTGATGTTGAAAGCTATGCCACTATATTTCAAATACCAGCAAGGTGACCATGGTGGACTTGTCTTAGCTAGGCTCCAGACTATGAAATACAGGAAGAAAGTCTTAGAGATGAACTTCTAAAAACTGTCCAATGAAAACCTAATGGTTCCCTGAACATTGCCTGATACATCAACTCCCTTGCTTCAATTGTTATGATTCAGTGTTTAGCTCTTTTAGCCACAATGCTTGTAATGTTCACAAACCGATTGGGTAGGACTATGCTAACGTGAGGTGGTTTTGTCTCACTAGGGAATTGGTAGCTTGCTAATAATGCAAATAAAATATATGACACTCCAGTGAGTTTTCAGAGGTAGTAAATTGCACAGGAGGAGATTACCTACCCTTCTTCTTCAGAGCAGTTGGTAGATTCAAACTTTGCATTGACAACACATTACCTTACCACTGTGCCATCACAGCTCAGCTGTGTGGGATAAGACCATGCAGATAAGATTATAGAATGTTAACACAGAGAACAATCCATTTTGCCATTTCACCAGGTTTCAATTAAGCCACTCCCAAGGTAAAAAGGGAAGATCTTGAAGAGCTGAGGGTACAGAATGTTCCTTAGACTTGGGAGTCCTGAGCTGAGTACTTTCTCAAACCAGGAAACAGAATTATAGCATCAGAGAGATGTTGATCAATCATGAGATGTCATGAAGCAATGGCAGAGAGTAGGTGGCCGAACAAGGTGGCCAACCTGAGCAGTAATTTTGGGCTTTCCAGTTCATGGATCAAGGAAAGAGAATGCCAAAAGGCTCACTAACAGAGTGCCTCTGGGCATTTGTCAGGGACCTAGCTAGCTAACTCACAGAGCTAGAGCCAAGTACCTCTGAGTCTAGGCTTCCTTAGCAATGTGAGGTGCTTTGGTGGCCACTACTTAGTCCATTGAGCTAACCCAAAGGCCATACCCCTCTAATTGTTTGAATCTTCCAGAAGCGCTGAGGGTGAAAGATGGACAGTCTCCACCCACGCAATTTAGAGTCCTGGAAACCCACTGGAGTGTCAGCTATGAGTTGGTTTCAGCTGAACAATAATTAAAAAAGAAAAGGGAAAAAACCTGCATATGAGGAACTCTGCTGATGTCGTCCATTGCAAGTTGCACTTATAACCCAAAGGTTGCACATCTCTAATGATTTGAACTCATTAGTGGCTTCAGGGAAGAAAGATAGGAGGTTTCTTCCCTTTGGAAATTCCAACTTTGAATCCTAATGGAGGGTCTCTATGAGTTGGAACCAACTCTGTAGCCATGAGTTTTAAATCATCATCATCATCATCCAAAACCAAAGACAAATTCAGCAGTTATAAGAGTTTTGTAACACTAAATCAAGTGTAGCAGAGCCAAGACCATGAGGCTGAGAGCCAGAGATAAGTCTGTCTTCAGTTACTGTTGAGGAAAGCAGCTTCCTGACCAAAGAACTATATGCTAAGATGTTCCTGAGCCTGAACCATAGCTTGTGGATTCTCTAATAGATTCCAGGACCATGAGTATGGTCTCTGAGTTCTGTGTTCTGATTGTAATGAATTACTGAACCCAGCAGAGAAGTGGAGAGTGCTATGAGGATGGTTGACATCAGCTTTGGAATGTGTGAAACTTGTTTCACCTCATAGATGTTGGCCTTGGGCTGCTGTTGATACTATTGATAGATATTCTTCCCCTTCATGAAACTTGAAGACGCCAGACACCATACCAGTTCCCACACCACTTTTACAGATACATCATCCAGAGAAATGACTACTAAAGAAAATCATGTTTGGTAAAGTGGCAGGCCAGAAAAGGCAAGATAAATTGTCAGTGAGATGGAATTACAGAATAGCTGCAAGCCACGAACTCAAGAACACCAAGGATAATGAAGATGGCCCAACGTCAGGTCATTTTTATTCTGCTTTACATCAAGTAGGTCACCATGAGTCAGTACCCATGCAGCATCATCTTACAACAATATTTACTGAGTGCTTACTTTGTGTGAGAGGGGCATACTACTTGGAAAGATTGATGGGCTGTGAAACAGAGGGAGATCCTCAACCAGATAGAGAGACACAGTGATGACAGCAATGGGCTCAAGTGTGTCAGAGATCATAAGAATGGTGCAGAATAGGACAGGGTTCAGATTGTTGTTCTTAGGGTCACTACGAGGTATACTCAAATCAACGGTACCTAACAACAATAACAACAACTTTGTTTCAGGCACAATTGGAAACTTTACACATACTTAGTACTTCCCTTAATATTTGGAAACACCTTTGCAAACTAGAAATCATAATTATTATTTTGCGTACTTGCTGTGC
>NW_006399969.1:3521461-3522513 GCF_000299155.1 Elephantulus edwardii
ACTCGATAGCACATAACAACAACAACTGGAATTTGAGGTTCCAAAAGTTAATAATCCACCCAGTCCCAGAAATGGGTAACTGCCACGCTCTGTCGAGGATTTCAAGTTTAGTTTGTCTCATGCTCCTTCCACAGCCTTGAATCTCATGAGATTCTTTCCTCCAAAAACACTTGAAACAGCAATAATATCTTCAAGAATTTTTGAGAACTAAATGATACTATGTGCAAAATCTTCTAGGAAACTGTGAAAGGAATTCACAGGAATCTAAATGGCTATGACTGTGTTGACTGCATCTGAGATGATCTAGGTTCTTTACTGTGAATTTAAATTAAAATGGTTTGTATGGTTTAAGAGTAAAGTAAAAGGGTATGTATGGTATGAGAGTATGTTGAGCACATTGAGAACTTGCCTTTTCTGCATAATTAAGTTAAATATTTCACACTAATTTAAGATGAGTCCTTCAGGACTGAAATAATTTTTTCATCATTTGTGTCTGTATAATTTTTGTCTGTCTGGAGTGAATATACCACCGTTTCTTCTCCTTCCCTTGTGTTTTGCCTTCTCAGTCTCATTTGCTTGTTCCCTCCATACGAACTTCTTGTTTTGTCATATGCCATCAAGTCTCCTATGACTCATAGTGACCCTATGTACAATAGCTATGAAACCTGCCCTATACTAACCCAGTCTCACTATCTCGGACACACCTACCCCCATTACTTCAGTTACTGTGTCAATTCATCTCATCCGAGTCTTCCTCTTCTACACTGTCTCTCCTCCACCCTTCTGAGCATGATGTCCTTCTCCAAGGACTGGTCCCTCCTTACATGCCCGAAGTATGTGAGATAGAGCTTCAAAATCCTTGCCTCCAAGAAGCAGCTTGGTTTCACTCTCTCCTGGACAAACTTTTTTTGTTCTCCTGGCCGTTCATGTTGTTGTTGTTGTTGTTGTTGTTGCTATGTGCCGTCGAGTCGTTTGTGACTCATAGCGACCCTATGTACAACAGCCCTAAACCGTGCTCTATCCTGTGCCAATCTCATTGCCTCTGGACCCAT
>NW_006399969.1:3523083-3535983 GCF_000299155.1 Elephantulus edwardii
ATTGAGTCTCAGTCCATATTGAAGGCTGCAGTCCTTGACCCTCTGCAGTAAGTGCATGAGGTCCTCCTCAGTTTCAGCGAGCAAGGTTGTGTCATCTGCATAACGCAGAGGCCGTTCATAGTATGTTCAATTTATTATATGAGTGCCCCATTATCCCATTATAAAGCCACTGTTTTGAATTTTTTTTAAAAAGAACAAAACCAAAATAAAATGCATTTACTATGGCATTTATTTCAACTCATAAGGAACCCATGCAGGCAGAGAAGAACTGTGCTTTGTAGCACAGGTTTTCTGGAAATAGATTGCCAGATATTTCTTTCGAGACACTTTTGTACGGATTTCAACATTTCACTTAGCAGTCAAGAGAGATAATTATTTGCTCTGACTAGGTTCTAATTGTCCTAAATACTCAGAATAATTATGAAAGCAGATTCAAGGGTTTGGCTTGCCTCCCCTTAGTATTGGCATCATCTCCTGTCAACTGAGTGACTTGGGGCTTGTTACTGAACCCTCTTTGTTCCGTTTTCTTCTCTGCACATAGAGTCAGTATCAGTCTCTGCTTCATAGTGCTATTGTCCATAGTATAATTTACAGGTGTGTCTATGTGTTGTTTGGATTTTCATTCAGTTTCAGCTATTCTGAGAACAGTAGCCTTTATTCTTCATTATTCTTCTATTTACATTCTTTATTTTCATGGAGAACTTGGCCTTACACTTGTCACTCTAGTAATGGCTCCCACCAGGATTTCCATTATGTTCCAATCACCTGTTTTCTTTCTTCTTTCTCGGTACAATACTCTGAGCTTGAAGAAAATAGTGCTTTCTCTCTTTTCTGCTGGATGCCACTGATATTTTTGCTCTAAATTTGTAAGTTTGTACTATGTCTCTAAAATTCCTTGTAGGACTGTAAGCTTGTGCTGAGCTCATTAATAAGTCCCTCCTCCTTCATTTGTCCTCCTTCCCCTTCCCTCCTCCCTTTTCTCTCCCCTTTCTTTTTCCTCAGCTGCTTTTTGTCTTTGTTGGGGAAAATCTGATTAGGATAAGTCTTAACCACTTTCCTTTTATTTTTTTGCTTAATCTTTTATAAATTTTTGTTGAGCTTCTTTGATGGGTGTCTTTTCAGTGTTTATGACATTAGGAAAGTTTTCTGTATTAAGTCTTTGGCTATGCTCTCTTTATTTTCTCTTTTCTCCGCCCACCCCCCTTCCTGTTCTGGAATCCCATCGCATGTAAATTTGTCATTCTGATAGGAATTATATTTCACCTAATTCCAGAGATTTCTTTGCTCTCCTTTATTCGGTCTTCTGATTTTTCTTAATACAAATTGATATCAAGTTATTCACCTACTAAATAACTGATCATTGTTCAGTTGATTTGATTCTACTTTTTTGTCCTTCTGATGTGCTCTTATCTCTGAAATTTTACTGTTAATCTTCTGAATTTCTAATTGGTGTTTTTGTATGGGTTTTTTGTTTACCTATTTATCTTGCCATCTTGCTTTTGTGTTGTTTTCTTGAATTCTTCTAGGTATTGACTCTCTTTATCTTTGTGTGTGTATGTTGGGTTCTTTGAACTTCCTGTATGTGGGACAAGAAACTGTGCTGAAATGCTGAAGGCACACAGTAAAAAGCCACCAAGTGCTCAGTGGGAGGATGGACAATCTCCTTCTGAGTGATTAACTGCTTCTGAAAACTCTCTGGAGGGTCAAATATGGGTCAGTTCCGACTGTATGGTTGTTGTTGTCAGGTGCCATTGAGTACAACTCATGTGACCCTGTGAACAAAAGATCTGAACCCTGTTCTATCCTGTTTCATTTTCACACTTTCTGACACAAAAGGACCCCTATGGCAGTCACTGTGTCCATCCATCCACCAGGCCAAAGATCTTCTTCTTCTTCTCCAACCCACCACCCTTTCCAGCATCATGTCTCTCTCCAAGGAATAGTACCTCCTATTAACAAGTATGTAAGGTGAAACACAAAGAGCATTCCAGCTGCACCCTCTACAAGACATATCTGTTTGTTCTTGTGGCCATCTGAGGGATGTTCAGTGCTCTTCTCCAACACCATGGCTCAAAGGCATCAATTCTTCTTTTGTCATCCTTATTCACTGTCTAGCTCTCAGATGCATAGCAAGTGATTGGAAAGGGCATGGTCTGAATCAGACGCACCTTAGTCCTCAAATTCACATCATTGTTGTTGTTATCATGTACCATTGGGTTGCTTGAGACTCATAGCAACCCTATATACAAGAGCTCTGAACCCTGCTCTATCCTGAGCCAACTTTATTGTCTCTGACACACCTGCTCCTATTAACCCAGTCAGTTGAATCAATCCATCTCATTGAAAATCTTCTTCTCTTGTGCTGTTCCTCCACCGTCCCAAGCATGATGTCCCTCTCCAAAGACTGTTCCCTCCTTACTCTTCAATAATTTGAAGAGATCCCTAACTGCAGTGCAGTGTGTCTCATTAATTCCTGATTTGCTGGTACCAAGGGTGCTAATTGTGGATCCAAGCAAGATGAAGCTGTTGATAGTTTCAATCTCCTCTCCAAATATTGTGATGTTGTCTATCAGTCCAGTGTTAAGAATCTTTGTTTTCTTGAAATTGAAATGCAATCCTTACCAAAGGCTGTATTACTTGATCTTCTGCAACAAGTGTTTCAAGTGCTCCTCACTTTCAGCAGTTAAGGTTGTGTCATCTGTATAACACAGGTTATTAATGAATCTCCCTACAATCATGATGCCACACAACAACATATTCAAATATACCTTTTGAATTCCTTATCCTCTATTGCCTTTTCTTCTTTGGGAAGAGTTTCTAGTTCCTTATTTTGATAACTTGCTTGTCCTATTTCTTTTTTACCTTGAAATTTTTAGGAACAACTGTATATTTAGGAACTGTGGTTTTTGTTAACTGTCTATTGGTTTGTTTTACCCTTATTTCTTATATTGCTTTATCTTGTTCTGTCTAGGTAGACAGAGTGAATATTTTTCCCCTAGGATTGCTAGTTTGATAACACTGGGATACTCTCTATCTACAGGTGGATAGAGTGCTGGTAATAGTAAATATGAGTTTATATTTGGTAGATTTAAAGAATAATTGTGTATTAGGTCAAGAGTTGTTAATCACTTGCTTATTGGGTGGAACATTAAGTAGTAAATGTTATAAGGTACTACTAATTATTCCTGTGGATAAATATGACTCATGGTGATACCATTAATAACATGCCTGAACCTTGCCCTACCTTGTGCCATCCTCACAACTCTCCAAAGTGGTTGAGCCCATTGTTACAGACACTAGGGTTCAAGTTAGTATTAGTTCTCTGCCCTTTGAGTTATTTTATCTTATTCTCTTCTGTTTTGGGAGTGTTTCTTTATGTTCTATAAGGCAGTAATAGATTAGAAAATACCCCTTCCCCATTAATGTCATGTAGTGGAAGGTAGACGCTACTTCAGAGAGTTGGTAATATTTCTGGAAGCAGAATATTACCAAAAAAATGTGTTCTTTCCAAACTGAGCAACTGAAATGAGTCATGAGAGGGAGATCCTAAGTCATAAAATGAACTGAGCTAGCCAGGAAATTTGGACTGGGTAATAAGTCAACATTTTATGTTAGAAAATTATTCAGCTTTGCACTGCCAGATTTAATGTGAAAAGCATCGCGAGACAAAAAACAGGAACTGGCTAGATCAGAAGGCAGCACAGATGCAAATTCTACCTCTCATTGTTGAATATACATTCTCATTCCACTGGATATGTACAACCATGGGTAAGTTGACATCATCATGTGTTCATATTCTTTATTTAACTTGGAGTAATTATATTAGTAAATCATAGAATATAAAAAGAGATGGTTTTGTGTGCTTTCATGACTTAACACAGTGATACATAGAGAATGCAATTAAGGTTAATTTCTAATTATATGTCACCTTTTAAAATATAAAGTTTCCTCTATAGATGATATTGCACAGGATGCATACTTTAAATAAATTTAATTAATTCCTGCTTCCTGAAATTGAACAGAACTTAAAGCATTTATTGTTGTTGTTATATGCTATGATTCACCTACAACCCAGAGTGACCCTATGGATAACAGCTCTGAAGCATGCCCTGTCTTGAGTTAGTCTTACTGATTCTGACACACCAGCTGCTCTTGCTCTAGTTACTGTATCAAACCATCTCATCTGTGGTTTTCCTCTCCTGTGCTGTCCCTTCACGATTTTAAGCATGATGTCCTGTCTCTAAGGATTAGTCCCTTCTAGCCACGTGCCCAACATGTATGAGGCAGAAAAATCCTAGCCTGCAAGGAGAAATTTGGTTTTACCCTCCCCAAGACAAATCTATTTGTTTTCTTGGTTTTCCATGGTTATGTTCAAGAGTCTTCTTCACCACCGCAACTTGAAGGCATAGATTCTTCTATAATCCTTAGTCATTGTCCAGCTCTCTGATGTGTAGCAAGTAATTGCAAAGACCATAGCCTGGATTAAGCACACCTTAGTTGCTAAACTGACATCATTCCTTTTCATACTCTGGAGAGGTTCCCTGATAGCAGATTTTCCCAGTACAATTTGTCTTTTGTTTTTCCGACTGCTGGTGCCAAGGCAAGCAAGGTATAATCATTAACAACTTCAATCTCTCTCCACCTATCATGGTGCTGCCAATTGGACTAATAGTAAGAATCTTTGTCTTCTTGATGTTGAGCTTCAATCCATACTGAAGACTAATGTCCTTGACTTTCTGTAGCAAGCATTTCAGTTCCTCCTCAGTTTCAGCCAGCAAGTTGTGTCTTCTCATAATGTAAGTTCTTGATGACTCCTCCTCCGATCCTGATGTAGAATTCCTCCTCATAAAACCCAGCTTCCCAAATTATCTGTTCTGCATATAGATTGAAAAGGTATGAAGACAGGATGCATTCCTGGTGCACTACTTTCCTGATTTTGAACCATGCAGTGTTTCTTTGTTCTGTTCTGAGGACTACTTCCTGGTCCAAGTATAGGTTTCACATAAGCACAATCAAGTGTTTTGGGATTCCCATTTTCCTCAAGGTTAGCCACAATTTATTGTGTTTCACACAGTCAAATGCACTTACAGATGAAAATGAAAGACTATTGTAAGGTGCTGTCAGATCTAGTATGATTCATAGCAGCCCCATGAACAGCCAACCTGAACCTTGCCCTATCCTGTTCCATCGTATTCATCTCTAGTATTCTATACTAAATGATAGGACATTCTGGTGGCTTAATGGTATGGAGTTGTACTGGCAACCCAAAGTCTTATGGTTCAAATCCACCAGGAGCTCTGTAAGAGAAAGATAGGAAACCTCCTTCTGTGTTATCTACTGACTCCAAAAACTGAGTGGTCAGCTATGAGTCAATTCCAACTCAATGGTACATAACATTATACATAATGGTATGGTGGTGATGGTTCTTGTTGTTACATGTCATTAAGTCAACTATGAATGAGAGTTCTAAACCTTGCCCTATCCTGAGCCATCTACTGTCTCTTACATTTGAAAAAAAATAAAAGTCTATAGTCTTTCATTTAATATAGAATATATGTCAACATAAAGAAAACAAAACCTTTTACATTTGGACAAATAAACAATATCACAATAAATGGAAAAATGATTGAAGTTGTTATAAAGGATTTAATTTTGCTTAGATCCACAATCAATGCTCATAGAAATGGCAGTCAAGCAATCAAGCAAGGAATTGCACTGGACACACCTGCTGCAAAATACCTTTGGAAAGTGCTGAAGAGCAGGTATGTCATTTGAGGAGTAATGTGAACCTAGGTCAAGCCATGGCATTTTCAGTCACCTCATATGAAAGTTGCACAATGAACAAGGAAGACCAAAGAAGAATTGATGCCTTTGAAATAGTGTTGATAACAAACATTGGATATGCACCAAGGATTGCCATAAGAATGAACCTATTTGTCTTGGAAGCAGTGTGGCCAGAATGCTCTTCACAGGCAAGGATGGTGAAATTTTGTCTCAAACACTTTGGGCATGTTATTAGGAAGAGTCAATCTCTGGAGAAAGAATGACATCATGTTTGGAAAAGGAGAGAATCAGCAGAGGAGAAGACTCTCACTGAGGGGTGGTAACAATGGTTTTAAGCACAGCAGAGTTAGTGTGTATGGCATAAGATCGAGCAGTAAGCAGGGGTTTATTCTGTTCTACACAGGGCGATGATCCAGCAGAGCCAATTCCAAGCCACCTGGAACTAACAGCAACAACAAACCATACCTCTGCTACCATGGAGTTGACTGATTCATCATGACTCTGTACGATAAAGTAAACTGCCTCCCACCATTCTTAAGGCCACAAAACTTTGCAGAATTACATTGATTCACCTTTATCTCATGGAAAATCTGATAGGTTTAAACTGCCAGTCTTTTGGTTGGAAACCAAATGACTTAACCAAAGCACCACTAGAGATTTTTCCCTAATAATAATAACAATTACTCATTTCTTTCTTGGATATGCTATAATGTTATACATATAGAACATAAAAATAAATTGCCTTTTAGTTAGAGTCTGAGTACTGAGATGATTATAATAAATCCATGTGCTGTATCTAATTTCAGCCTATCGTTGAGGAGAGACTTAAACTCTTGGTTGTTAAAGGGTTAATGCTGGTTTAGTTTCTGGGTAATTTATAATATTTATAAACATCATTTTCAAAGTGTTTTAAGAGAACTACTTGTAGGACAATAGGTATGAAACTGTGGTTTGGGCCACAGATTTCAGAACACTTGCCATAAAACAGAAAGGCTGTGTTGATGTTAATGTTGCTTGATTTAGATGTCTGGGGTTGGTATTGATTTTCAGACTGAGTGATTGGCATGGGTTATGAATGTAATATATCTCCTGATTAAGTAAGTGTTCAGGTTGATATTTCTGTTAAAAAAAACAATTCCATTGTCTACTTCAAGTAGAGTTCTCCAGGTTTTAAACCATGAGAGGAACACATAAGAATCACAACTTGGTTACTGTAGTCTGTAAATTCATAGTTTTGGCATCATTGACAACCCATGATTGTGACTGTTTGAGAAGAAATATTTATTTCACCTAATATGTAGAGAAAATGAAGGGAAGGAAAAGTCATTAGCATTAAAATAATAGCTTAGAGAATATTTTCAATTATGGATAAGTTTAATAGTAAGTACAATGATATAATGTATAGAACTAAACAGTTTGAATACATTTTTTATTATTATTGTTAGATGTCTTTTAGTCAAGTATGAACAGAAGTTCGGAAGCTTTCCCTATACTGTGCCATCCTATCATCTCTGATATGCTTGAACCATTGTTACACTCATTACATCAATCTATTGCTTAAGGATCTTCCTCTCCATCACTGATCCTCCACATTCTCAAGCATGATGTCTTTTCCCAAGGACTTGCCCCTACTAATAACATGCTCGAAGTATATAAGACTAAATTTCACCGGCCTTGCCTCTCAAGAGCACCCTCATTACACTACATAGCACCTTGGTTCCAAGACAGCTGTTTCGCTTTTTGACAATCCATAGGATATTCAGTACTCAAACACCACAGCTCAAAGGCATTGATTCTTCTGTCATTCTTATGCACTGCCCAACTTTCAGATGCAGTGTAAGTAATTGAAAAGACCATGTCTTGAACACCTTGCTCATTAAAATGGTATCATTGCTTTTTTATACTTTGGAGAAGTCCTTAACAAATTTTAGTCCTTAGCAAATTTTCCCAGTGCAACACGTTTTTTTAACTTCTTTAAAAAAAATAATAAAAGTTTTGATTTTAATTGTGATTTTCAAAAGTTTACAGAAAATTTGGATTTCATTCATTCATTGTTGCACAGTTTCCTCCCTCCACCTCCACCAGTTCACTTGTTCACTTTCTTTTTTTTTTTAATGTAAGTTTACAGAGACTTTGGATTTTCATCCATTCATTGGTGCACACTTTCCTTCCCTCCCAGCCCTCCCCACCAAGTTCACTTTTCTCTTTGAAAAGTTAAAAAAAAAATCTTTCATTGTTATACAATCTCCACCCACACCTCAGTCCACTTCACTATGCAGCTTTCATTCTGGACTCTTGTCATGACAATAATTTCTGAACCAAGAGTTGTATATCCAAGTGTAAGTGTAAAAGTGAAGAAGAAGTTCTAGGTTTTCAGCCTAAAAAGCTATTAAATATCTTGTGATCCAAGCCACTGATGATGGCCATACTAATCAACTTCAAAAGTTCAGGATAATGGTTAGTTCTAAAACTATTTCAGCACAGCTCCCTGTGGACTATAATAGCAGAGCTCCCTATACAGTTAAAATATCTCCTTTTCATTTTTTGAGTATCAGGAGTATCCCAAGGAGCCACGCCTCTCTTCACATGACGAAAACTAGTACCATGCTCTATTCTACATCAACTCTCATCTTCAATAAAACCCCTCATCTCATCCTATTCTCAGCCTTCTCTACCTCAATTGGAGGTTGAGGAGAACCAGAATAAACACAGCTATCAAGATCTTAGTTGATCATCCATTGATCACAGAGGCTGAATAACAGGCATCATGTTCTATAACATATTCCTACTATTTATACACTAACCCGTTTATATCTTATTAACTCTCTTCATGTTAATCTTACTAATTAAAAATTGCTACAACAATGCTATTCCATCCTCCTACCATGAAATAAAAACCCTCTGTATAATAACTCTTCTTATAATTACATTACTGTCCATAGAGCCCTCTCTCTCTTTCAGGTTTTATGCCTAAATGACTCATTAATCAAGAAATAACAAACTACGACAATATCAGCTTACTCTTCATTATTGCTACTCTAACACTTCTGAACCTCTACATCTAAAAAAGAAGAAATGACCCCAAACCATACCTGTACACAAAAAATAACCTGCACACACCCACAGAGAGGTAAAACAAATTACCTTGTTACAAGGTGGGATGGGAGCCAATTCCCAGCTGATCTTTCAGGGAGAAGTCAGCAAATCACAAGGGAGGAGGTTGTTCATCAAAACCAGAGAAATAAGCAAACAAATAAAACTCTTATTTTTGCTGAGTATGTATGCAATCTGATTGTTTATGATTTATTTACCTGAGCTTGTTAACTTCATTTATTATCGTTGTAACTATAATATTTAACTCTCAGGTCTGACATTTGCAATACACTTACCTGGCATGAAATAATAGCTTATTTGTTGTTACGTGCCCTCAAGTCACCTGAGACTCATAGTGACCCTATGCACAATAACTCTGAACTCTGACCTGTCCTGAGCCAACCTCACTGTTCCTCACACACCGATTCCAAATACACAAGTCATTTTGTCAATCCCGTTCATCTAGGGTCTTCCTCTGCTGTGTTGTCCCTCTACCCTTCCAAACATGATATCCTTCTCGGAAGACTCCTCCTGGAAATATGCCCAAAGTATGCCAGACAGAGCTTCAAAGTCCTTGCCTCCAAAGGGTGGCCTAGTTTTACCCTCTCCAAAAAAAATATATTTATTCTCTTGGTGGCTTATGGTATGCTCAATACTTTTCTCCAGCACCACAACTCAACGACATCAATTCTTCTGTCAGCCTTATTCATTGTCAAGCTCTCTGGCACATAGCAAGTAATTGCAAAGATCATGACCTGGATCAGGTGCCACTTAGACTGGCATTTTTGCACTTCAGCATTCTGGAGAGGTCCCTAACAGCAGATTATCCTAATTCAAGTCATCTTTTGATTCCTGACTGCTGGTTCCTTAACTTTCCTCAGAAGATGCTTCAGGTCCTCCTCAGTGTCCGTGAACAAAGTTGTGTCATTTGCTTAATGCAAGTTGTTGATGAGTCTTCCTCCAATTCTGATGCCACATTCCTCCCCATAAAGGCCAGCCTCCTGAATAATATGTTCCGCATATAGATTGAAAGGTATGGAGACAGAATGCATCCCTGATATATTCCTTTCCTGATTTTGAAGCATGCAGTGTCTCCTTGCTCTGTGCTGGTGACTGCCTCCTGGTCCAAATATAGGTTTTACATGAGCACAATCATGTGTTCTAGGATTTCCATTCTTCTTAAGGTTAGCCACAATTTGTTGTGATCTACACAGTGAAATGCCTTTGCATAGTCAATGGGACACAGATAGACATTCTTCTGGTACTCTCTGCATTAAGCCAAGATCCATCTGATATAGGCAATGGTATCCCTAATGCCACAGCCTCTTCTAAACCCAGCCTATACTTCTGGTAGTTTTCTGTTGATGTACTGTTCCAGTCATTTATGGATAATCTTCAGCAATATTTTATTTGTATATAATATTACAGATATTGTTTGAGAATTTCCACACTCTGTTTGATCACCTTTATTTGAAATGGGAATAAATATGGGTCTCTTCCAGTCAGCTAATCAAGTGGCTGTTCTCCAGATTTCTTGCCTCAACTTTATGAAAATGTCTAGGACAGCACCTGTTTGCTGAAATATGTCAAACAGTATTCCATCAATTCCTGGGGCCTAGAGACAGCTTATTCTAATGAGCTGACAGCTTATCTACAGAGCCTAACAAAATGTTTCATTCCTAAAGAGCCTTTGTCTGAGTTAGTAAATCCTTGAACCAGTTCACTCACATACTGTACACTTTCTGGGTGAAGCATTGTGCTGGACACAGAATACACAAGAGCAGGAAAGATAGCACAATATTTTCCTTCCAAAATAGATATTTTTATGTTGTTTTTAAGCACCATTGAGTTGACAATGGCTCATAGCAACCCTATGAATAACAGAACCCTGCCCTATCCTGTGCCGTCCTCACTATCTCTGACATACTTGAACTACAGTCACTAAGGCAATCCATCTTTTTGAGGGTCTTCCTCTCTTTCACTGACCACCTTTCCAAGCATGGTATCTTTTTCTCAACACTGACCCCTCCTACCAACCCATTGAAAGTATGTAAAAATAAATTTCCCCATACTTACCTCCAAGAAGCATCCAGGTTGCATCTTCTCTTGGCAGCCGAAGAGATATTTAGTATTCTTTTCCTATACCACAAACAAAGGCCGTGATTTTTCTTCTGTCATCTATAGTCATTGTCCAACTCTTCAGATGCATAACAAGTATTTGAGAAGACCATAGCCTGGATCAAGCACACTTGAATCTTTAAAATGACATCATTATTCTTTAGTACCTTAGAGAGATCCTGGATTTTCCCATTGCAACACATCTTTTGTTTTCTTTAGTGCTGATACTAAGGGGGTTGATTGTGAATCTGTGTAAGATTAAATCGCTCACAACAACGTTTTCTCTTCATCTGTAATGATATTGCCCATTGGTCTAGTGGGGAAAATTTTTGTTTTCTTGATGTTAAGATTCAATCATATGAAAGGCTGTATTCTTTGATCTGTAGCACATGATTCAAGTACTCTTCACTTTCAGCAAGCAAAGTTGTTGTGTCATCTGCAACCTGCAAGTGTTCCTCTAATCCTGATGTCACATTCTTTATATAATCCAGTTTCCAGAATAATTTTCCTAGCATACAATTTAAATAGGTATGGAGAAAGACCACAGTTCTGATGGACACCTTTCTTGACTTTAAACCATGCCATGTCCCTGCTCTATTGGTATGACAGCTTCTTTATTATGTGCAATTTCTCTGTTGTGCTGTGATTGCCTTGAGCTTCAAAGAGAAATACCTCTAAAGCTAAATTTAAAGAATTTAGTGTGCACTTGGTCTCTCCTTCTCTCTCTCTCTCTCCAAATCATGCAGAAACATGGACAACAGATTGACACGTCATTTGGGAGGATATAACTCAATCTATATCACTCAAAATTAATGCTGTTACTTTTGTGTGCTGTCACATAAGAACTGATCCATAACAGACCATCCAGGGATTTTCAGAGGCAATAAATAATACAGGAAGAGATTGCCCATCCTTCTCCCATGGAACAGCTGGTGAATTTGAACCTTGTACTCTCAGGTTTGCAGTGGAGCTCCTTACTAAGCAATTTATCAAGGATTAAAGTGTAACATTTAGGACTACTAACAGATAGTGTTCTTGATTTTACTTTTGTTACTAGTCAAATGTCTGCTATGCGGAAGTATTCCTATATTTGACCATAATGAAGTCTGAATTCATTGATGGATCATCTTGGATTTTAAGTTTTAGAGAACTAAGCCTCTTTTAGAGTGAATTATAATCTGGGGTTCCAAGTCTTTAATATCACATCTCTTCTGCTACTTCAGATCTTCCTAGTAGCTGTAATTACTTTAGTGAACTAGTGAATATAAGCACATTACAGGCTCTAGATAGAGAGATAGAAAAGCTGTGGCCAAAATTTATGGCATCTCCCACATTCCACACTCCTAGGGATTGCCTGTATATAAATCTGATAGAGAAATTCCACCTTTGTTAACAAATGTGTCCCTAAATGAATGGTGAAGAGGAAAGTAATGCGTCACTCTTCTGTGACTCCAGGGAGTGCCAATCAATTGTACTGCAAACCCTGGCACTTGGGATCCCAGGAATAATTCATTCATCCAAGTAAGAACACAGAACAAATAAAGGCTGAAATGAATCAAAGTTGGACCAGGGTTTCAATCAGGCAGCCAGGACTTGGCAAGAGAGATATACATGTTATTCTAAGTCACACTAATTCTGTCAGTAAATTAAACTGCAGTTCAGAAACACTGATTCCTTTCAGAGGAGAGATTGGAGCATAGAGAAAGCCTGAGGTTGACAAAGCTTAGAATGGTCAGTCTACCCTCATTTTAATAAAACTTTATAGCTAAGGGGAAAACCCAAATCTTTGGATGCATAGAATTTTTGGATGCATGACAGGAGTCTAGAGCGATGGCTACATGGTGGAGTGGACCTGGGGGAGGGTTTGTAAAACAATGAAAGAATTTTTCTTTTACTTTTCCAAGA
>NW_006399969.1:3537868-3554630 GCF_000299155.1 Elephantulus edwardii
GAGAGAGAGAGAGAGAGAGAGAGAGAGAGAGAGAGGTAAGAGTAGAGAGTAGAGAGAATAAAGAAGGTCCGAAGGGGATTTTTGACCATTTGCCACTGCGATAGAAGAAATTGTCAACGTCTCAGACTGTTAAACTTAAGTGTCCCATTCGAGAGCTATGAGATCTAGTATTTATTGTGGTTATGCTGTGTCAAGGGAGCAGAGGAAACATCCCCAGTGGAGTGTAACCGAGAAGGGCAGGACTGTCTAGCTCCCATGATTGGGAAAGAGATAAGCAGTGGAGGTTTCCAGAGAGAGAGAAAGAGGCAGTAAGAGAGATACTAAAAGGCAGTAAGGCATCCCTTATATCCATTTGTCCTCATGAATAGAGTTTAAGGAGAGGTGGAGAGAGAGAGCTTTGAAATGGTTCCCAGAGACACTAAAAGGCAGTAAGGCATCCCTTATATCCATTTGTCCTCATGAATAGAGTTTAAGGAGAGGTGGAGAGAGAGAGCTTTGAAATGGTTCCCAGAGACACTAAAAGGCAGTAAGGCATCCCTTATTTCCTTTTATCTTCATGAGAAGAAGGTCTGTTCATGGTGTGTGTGTGTGTCCTTAGCATCAGGAGAGACTTGCCTAAGTGGCCAAGGGATTTCTTGGTCTGGTGCCAGAACTTTTTAGAGTCTGAAGGGAGCAGAAAATCTGAGAAAGGAGAACTGCTGTCACTTACACCAATTTTGTGCTGATCGGAAAGCCAGCAATGGCAAAAGGCAGAAAGTCCTGGAGAAGGGTATCCTCTTCAGTTCAGAGGGACTGTCAGGAGGCAGATCAGCCCTTGGAGTGAAAAGAATCAGGCAATCCAGCTTTTCCCAAGTGCCTTTCAACCAGGAGTGAAAGGGACAGGTTACACTGAGGTGAGACAGAAACCAATTTCACAGTTTCCAGAAAAACTCAATATGAGATTATGGCAAAATCTCTTTCTTGCTTACGAAGGCAGTAGGAGACTGGCTTTTTCTAGCTCCATTTAGCCCATTAGTAAGCAAGAGAGAGTGTTCTAGTCTCTGTGGGTTCGGCTTGAAAGGAGAAAAGAGAAAGAGGAGAGAGAGAGAGAGAGTTAGTTGGGAATTGGAGTTTGGAGTTTGTTGTCTCCTGGCAGGTGCCCCTCCAGGGCTTTCAACACCATAAAGGTGTAAGTTTGCTGAGAAGGACAGAACTCAGTGCTCAGCGCAGGCCAAGAAAGATAGTTTATTGAAGAGAAGCTGCTAGGCTGGCTCTCAAGCAGATGACCAGCCCCCACTAAGAGTTAGAGGATGGGGTTATACTTTCTTAGAAGGGATTTGGGGAAGCGGATGGACACAGATGCAGATAGGGAAGTGGGCAAGGGTCTCAGATAAATATTCCTAGGAAGATGGGGCAAAGGGTAGTTTCACAGAGAGAAAAAAGCACAACTGCTGTTTCCTGTGGTTGGATTTTTTCAGTAGCCATTCTAGGAGAGGAAGGAAAGGGCTCTGCAGTCCTAATAGGATGTAATAAATTTCGTCAAGCCACAGTCGTGATCTTATGTGAGAAGAGTCTTCTTTGAATCTGGCCTGAATTATACTTATTATTTTTTTGGAATTATTTGTATTTTATACTAGTTTTTATGCAAAATTCATATACATTCTGTTTTGCTTGTTGTTGTTGTTAAATGCCATCAAGTTGAATATGACTCAGACTGACCTTATGAACAAAAATCTGAAGCCTGGTTTGTCCTGTGCTATCCTCACTTCCTGACACACTAGAGCCCATTATTGCAGCAGTCAATATGTCAGTCCACCTGGTCAAGTCTTCCTCTCCTTCACTGACCCTCCACCATTCCTAGGATTATGTCCCCTCCAAGGAATAGCCCCTTCTAGCAACATTCCCAAAGAATGTGAGGCAAAACCTTATCATTCTTGCCTCTTAAAAGGGATGACATACACAGAAAAAAACACAGAGAAGGGGACTTTAGTACCACTAAGAAAGAATGTTCTTTGGACCTGGGGTCCTTATGCTGAGAAGATCCTAGATCCAGGAGAAGTTCGACCCATGAGCACACACTGTTTGTCAAAGAATGCTGGACCCATAAGATAAAGACTTCATCCCAGAGCTGACACAGAGAGAAAGCCTTCCTTTAAAGCAGGAATCCTGAATTTGGATTTCTAGACCCACACACTGTAAGAGAAAATAAGACCCCTGTTTGATACGGTTATTTCTGGGTCATTTGTGCTATTTCTGCTCTAGCATTACTAAATACCCAAGACAATATTTTGATTCACACATAGTTGAAATCACATGTGATCAAATAGTTAAGCAACGTGTACTACCTTAGGATATCAATCTTCTAATTTAATTGACCTCCTCTTAATAGTACATGAGAGTCTTTTTTCATCAATTGACATCTGAACTTTCCAGGCAAGTGATTGAGCAGATGGTTTGAGGTCAGTGTTACCCTCTAGTCTATGATCTGTCTGTGTTTCATGCTGTAGTGACTCCCATGTTACCATGATCCCAGAAGTTAAGCCGTGGTGGACAAATGTCATCAGAGCTTCCACACTCAGACAGATCATGAGAAGGGCCTAGTTATCTATTTCTTAATAATAGCCAGGGCAAAGCCTATGGATGTAGTATATTCTCTGACATGGGGCTGGAAGATGAACTCCCTAGAACATAAATACAATCAACTAAAAGCATGCTGGCAATCTTGAGGGTTGTTCAAGATTAAGTAGCATATCATTCTTTTGTGTAAATCAGAGGCCACCAAAAGTCAGAGCCAACTCACTCCACAGAAGCTAATACAACAATGTCTTATTAACCATTTTCCTAGATTCTATTACCCTCTATTGTGCCTACGTGGCACTAACGATTTCCAACAGAATGATTGGTGGTTCAGTCATCCAGTGGCATCATGAAACAAATACATTGTGAGCTACTGTCATAAAGATTCCATCCACCCCAAGGGGATTGAGTTGAGACACAAATGGAGATTTGTACACCTATGTTCATAGCAGTCTTATTATTCACAATAGCAAGAATACGGAAACAGCTAAAATACCTATCAACAAACAGATAGATTGAGAAATTGTGGTCCATTCACTCAGTAGAATACCATACAGTCTAGAGAGCATTATGCTAAGTGAACTCAGTCTCACAGAATAAATACTGCATAAGACCATTAATGTAGAGGTGGAAGGATAACTAGTAAGATGTGTGTAAATGTCCAAGAGGTAAAAGGGAAAAGAAAAGAGGACAGAAACAGGAGAATATAGAAGGGTAGAAATCACTAGGATAACAAAATTTAGTGGGCAAATTAGGGGGAGGTGGAGGGAATGGGGAAAATTCAATGAAAACTTGAAAATATGGTATATTATTATGCATAAGTCAATGATAATTGATTATATGGGATATAGTTTGTGTCTGCAGCTTTTCTCAGTGTAATGCATCTCCTTATTTCCTGACTGGTAGTACTAAGGACGTTAATTGTAGATCCAAGGAAGATGATGTTGTTAACAGTTTCCATCTCTTCTCCATCCATCATGATGTTGCCTATTGATTGGTCCAGTGGTAAAGAATCTTTGTTTTCTTGACATTGACATGCAATTCATACCAAAGGCATTATTCCTTGATCTTCTGCAACAAGCGTTTCAAGTCTTCCTCACTTTCAGCAAGCAAGGTGTGTCATCTGCATAATACAGGTTATTGATTAGTTTCCCTCCAATTCTGATGCCACATTCCTCTTCATAGAGTCCAGCTTCACAAATAATTTTCTCAGCATACAGATTAAATAGGTATGGAGAGATAATACAACCCTGACAAACTCCCTTCTTAATTTTAAACCATGCACTGTTCCCCCGCTCTGTTCACTCAACAACCACCTGCTCCAGGTATAGGTTTTACAAGAACACAATTAAGTGCAGTGCGATTCCCGTTCTTCTCAATGTCAGCCACAACTTGTTATGATCCACAGTCAAATTCTTTTGCATAGTCAATAAAGCACAAATAGACATTATTTTGGTATTCTTTACTTTTATCCAGGATCCATTTGACATCAGCAACTATATCTCTGGTGCCACAATTTTTCTAAATCCTGCTAGGCAGTTCTAAATCCTGATAGGCAGTTCCCTATCAATGCACTGTTCCAGCCATTTTTGAATGATCCTCAGCAGTATTTTTCTTACATGAGATATTCATGATATTATTTTATAATTTCCACATTATGTTGGCTCACCTTTCCTGGAAATGGGGAAAAATAAGGACCTCTTCCAATATTTTGGCCAGACAGCTGTCCCTCAAATTTCTTGACATTGACTGGTAAGTGCATCCAAGGCTGCATCTGAGATTAGGGACCTCTCCAAATTATTAAGGAGTAACAATGCCAGTTTGAGGACTAAAGTATGTCTGATTCAGGACACTGTCTTTCTTATCACATCTGAGAGGCAGACTATGAATAAGGATGACAGAAGAATTGATGCCTTTGAGCAGTGGTGTTGGAGAAGAGCTTTGAACATCCTATGGGTAGCCAAAAGAACAAATAAATAAGTCCTGGAGAGAGTTCGGCCAGAGTGCTCTTTGGAGGCAAGAATGATTAGGCTTTGCCTCATATACTTTTGTCACATTGCTAGAAGAGGCTATTCCTTGGAGAAGGATATGATGTTAGAAAGGGTGGAGGGTCAGCAAAGAGGAAGAAGACCCTGAGACAGGTGAATTGATGCAGAGACCACCACAATGAGCTCTTGTGTGTCAGGAAGTATGAGAATGGCACAGGACAGGACAGGGTTCAGATCTTTTGTTCATAAGTTCACTATGAGTCATACTCCACCCGATGACACCTAACAACAACAACAACAACAGTGTATTTCTACCAATTAATTGTGAATACTTAGTATAATCTGTGAGGAAACAATTTTTAATGAGATTTAATTTCCAGTTTAGTACCATATGTAATAAAGTGATTTATTAAATGGAAAAAGAAAAACCCAACCAAACTCACTCCTGTCCCCCTATTTCTAAGCTGAAAACTCAAAACTTGCAGAAGAGCTTGAAGTGGTGTTGCCTTAGCAAGGAGTAATGAGACCTTATGATCCAGCCAGTAAAGGATATGAGGGCCTCTCTGTATCATTCACCAGCATGCCTGGAGGGGTTCTGGGCCAGGGAAAGGACAATGGCAACAGCCTAACTTTTCCTTAGGCAGCCTCTGGAAACATTAAACATAGAAGTGACTGTTGAGTCCATCTAGACTCCATTTGTATGAAAGGACTTGTGAAAAAGTCTTTGTTTCTATCTGGGCTAAATAAAAGTCAGGTTTGAAGGTCTGGAAAATATTGACAATGCCTCCTCCATATCTGTAACACTCAAAGCTGTGACAACTCATTTCATTGTTCCTCCAGAGAAATTGGGCTCAGGAATATTAAGGTCTATTCATTTTTAATCTGACCTTTTTTTTTTCAATCCTGCCCTGCATCATTCATTTCTAGATCCAAATGTCTAAAGGAAGTTGATGCTGTGGTTTAAGGACTTTCCTTTCACCTTGAAACCCACTCCCTTATTTGTCCCTAATATATCTAGGAGAGGAGCAATACATACACATCAGGCTGTAGCCAAGATTTATAATTTTACTAATAAAACTTAGAATGATGTGCCCATTGATGTACTACATGGATCTTGAATAAATTGGGCAGGCAATGAACCTCACAACGTATATGACTCATCATCATCCAGATAGGAGCGGTGAGTTGGGGATCATGGCCTGACTTCAGGAGAATGAGGTTTAGAGAAGTATGAGAACATGAAAGGAAACTGGTGCCGCTATCACCACAAATCAAATATTGAATACCAGATCAGGTCTTCTTCCATGGAGTAAACAGAAGGACTGGAAAGACCAAGATCCTGAGTCCAATGAGAATATACTGTTCCTGAGGTCTCTATAGGAAAGCTCCAAACTCCATATCGCTTCCTGGGCCTCTGGGCCTCGGGATTCTGTCAAGACTTTTTCCTCTTTAGCTCCACTGGGATAGACTTAAGGAGACTCTGTTGGGAGTTAGTTTTGTCCTATGCCCTAGAGTAAGCATGTTGCATAATCTGCTTTATGCACTTATAGTTTGGGTTTTTATTGTGGTGGTACTTAAAAAAATATAACTTCCATTAAAAAAAACCCAACTTTGTTACTTGATGATCCCTGTTTTATCTCTCTCTCTCTCTCGTCTTGTTTTGAGGCCTCTTTTAATTTAAAAAAAATATTGTGTTCACAGGGTCACATAATTTGACAAGGATGTAGTGGGGAATGGGGTAAAAAATGGGAATGCTCTGGTGTGAAAAACACTGTATACAAACTTTGTAAGTAAACCAGTATAACATAAAAATTTTATATAAAAAGATTAAGTTTTATGATTCCCCAGATTAGAGTAATAGAAATAGTCAAATATGAGTTCGAAACTCATAGTAACTGCAGTAATAAGCTCTGATTTTAGCACTTAGTCCTCCACTAACATAGGAGTGACTCTGGATAAATAGGTTGATTTCTTCATGGGTAAGAATCAGAAGTATGAATCCTCTTTTTAGAAGGGTTGTGTGCTTTGGGGAGATCACGGATATGCAAGTTATAGGTTTATAATCAGTTCTTTTATAATGTCAATTTATCCTATGGTTGATAGCATAGAAATAATCATTATTTCTGGTATATAACCATGAATCGTAGACTGTTGTTTTTGCTAGGTATCACCAAGTTGACGATATTTCATTAGCAACTCAATGAGCAGCAGATTTAAAGCTTGCCCTATCCTCACAGTCTCCACTATGCTTAAGCCCATTGCTGTAGTCACTGTGTAAATCCATCTCATTAAAGGTCTTTATTTTATCTGTTTACCAAGCATGATTCTCTTTCTAAAAATTGACACCTCCAGACAACATGGCTAAAGCATTTAAGAAAAAGTTTCACTATAATTGCCTTTAAGGAGCACCTAGAAAACTTAGACTAGGGAACCCAACAGAGTGTGGAAACTACAGAACAATATCATTGATTTCACATGCAAGCAAGATTCTACTGAAGATTATCGAAAAATGACTGGAACAGCACATCAGCAGAAACTACCAGAAGTCCAGGCTGGGTTTAGAAGGGGTCGCGGTACGAGGGATATTGTACTGGTGTTAGATGGATCTTAGCTAAAAGCAGGGGAAACCAGAAGAATGTCTATCTGCGTCTCATTGATTATGCAAAGGCATTTGACTGTGTGGATCATAACAAACTGTGGCTGACTCTGAGAAGAATGGGAATCCCAGAACATTTAATCGTGCTAATGTGAAACCTATACTTGGACCAAGAGGCAATTGTCAGAACAGAGCAGGGTAACACTGCATGGTTCAAAATTGGGAAGGGTGTATGTCAGTGATGTGTCCTGTCTCCATACCTTTTCAACCTGTATTCAGAACAGATTATCCGGGAGGCTGGTCTCTATGAGGAGAATTGTGGCATCAGGATTGGTGAAAGATCTATTAACAATCTTCGTTATGCAGATGATACAACCCTGCTTGCTGAAACTGAGGAGGACCTCATGCACCTGCTGCAGAGGGTCAAGGACTGCAGCCTTCAGTATGGACTGAGGCTCAATGTCAAGAAGACAAAGATTTTTACCACTGGACCAATTGGTAGCATCAAGATGGATGGCGAAGAGTTTGAGATTGTTCACAGCTTCAGTTTGCTCGGCTCCACGGTCAACACTCTTTGCACCAGCAGCCAGGAAATAAAAAAAAAAGTATTGTGATGGGAAAGTCTGCTGTTAGGGACCTCTCTAAAGTACTCAAGAGCAACGGTGTCTCTCTGGAGACTAAGGTGCACCTGATACAGGACATGGTCTTTGCAATCACTTGTTATGCATCAGAGAGTTGGACAATGACTAGGGAGGACAGAAGGAGAATTGATGCCTTTGAGCTGTGGTGCTGGAGAAGAGTATTGAATGTACCATGGACTGCCAGAAAAACAAACAGATTCATCCTGGAGAAGGTTAAACCAAGCAACTCCTTGGAGGCAAGGGTTCTGGGGCTTCGTCTGACATACTTTGGGCATGTTGCAAGGAGGGACAGGTCCTTGGAGAGGGACATCATGCTTGGGAGGGTGGAAGGACAGCACAAGAGGGGAAGACCCTCTATGAGATGGATTGATTCAGTGACTGGGGTAATTGGGATGGGTGTGTCAGAGGCAGTGCGATTGGCGCAGGATAGAGCAGGGTTTAGGGCTGTTGTACATAGAATGGCTTTGAGTTGCAAACGACTTGACAGCACATAACAACAACAGTATATTTTTGTAAATAAATTTTTATTGCAATAGTCAATCTACACATTTGGTGTTATCTAGTTTGTCAGTTTGTCAGGTTATGGTGGTTTGACTCTTACTGTGGTTCTAGAAGCTATGCTATCAGCAATGCTATCCATAATGGAAAACTTTAGTAGAGCTTAAAGACTAAGAAATCGAGATTGGCAATCCATTTCTGAAGTAAGAATAGGGCTTTGAAAACACTATACACCACAGTGGACAATTGCCTGATACAGTGCCACAAGATGAGGTCCTCCAGTTGGCAGACACTCAATAAATAACTGTACAATGCTGCTTCCTCAAATGAGAATCTTCCCTTAATGTCAGAGAAGGACGTTTGCTGATGGCATGACTCAAAATGAGGAGAAACAGCTGTACATGTTGTTGTAGTTGATTGATTGCCACTGAGTCAAGCACGACCCATAACGACCCTATGAAAAAAAAAGCCCTGAAGCCTTTCTATAACCACTGTCGTTTCTCCAAGTCCATAGGGTTTCCAGAGGCATGTGGGTTAGGAAGTGGATGCCACTCCTGCTTCCAAGGGCAATGACTTTGTAAGGCAGAAAAAGAATCAATGCCTTTGAGTTGTGGTGCTGGAGAAGAGCACTGAACATACCACAGATTGCCAAGAGAACAAACAGGTCTGTCCTAGAGAGGGTGAAATCACGTTGCTCCTTGGTGGCAAGAATTCTGAAGCGCCATCTCACATACTTTGGGCACGTGGCCAGGAAGGACCAGTCCTTAAAGAAGGATGTCATGCTCCGAAGAGTGGATGGACAGCGCAGGAGAGGAAGACCCCAGATGAGATGCACTGATATAGTAAGTGGAATAATGGGGTTAGGTTTGTCAGAGACAGTGTGACTGGCTCAGGATAGAGAAGGGTTCAGAGCAATTGTGCATTAGGGTCACTATGAGTCTCTCAGGATAGGGCAGGGCTCAGAGCTATTATTATACATAAGGTCACAACAAGTCGCAGGAACAGCACATAACGACAACAAGCCTTAAGACAGGCACACCTTAGTCTTTCAAGTGACATCCATGACCTTTAGCACTTTAAAGAGGTCTTAGACAGTAGATTTTTTTCCCCCCAATGTAACTAGGCTGCTCCTTGGAGGCAAGGATTCTGAAACTTCATTGGACATACTTTGGGTACGTGGCCAAGAGTAAGGGACAGTGCAGGAGAGGAAGACCCTGGAGGAGATAAATTGACTCAGTGACTGGGGTCATGGGGGTGGGTGTGTTAGAGATAGTGAGATTGGCATAGGATAGAGCAGAGTTTAGGGCTGTTGGGCATAGGGTCCTTATGAGTCACTCACACACCAGTAAGCAGATAACTTGAGGTAGAGTTGACACAGGGCTGAGACAAAGGCATTTACAAAAGACAAAGCTGGGTTCAGTCTGGAGGCATTTCCTCTCCCAGGAAACACAGACTTCCAGGCATCTGCATGACTATAGAGAAGTGAAGTCAGGGCCCTTCCTGGTGTGGGAGCTGTGGATATTAAGTAATAATTGGACCATGGAATGTTGTTGTTATTGATTGTCATGGAGTCGAGGTCAACTCATAGCAACTCTATGAACAAAAGACCAAATGCTTTTTCATAGCTATCATTGTTTCTCAAGTTCTTAGTTTCCAGATGCATGTGGTTTAGGAAGTGGATGCTACCCCTGCCTCCCAACCTGTTTTACAACTGGGAGCTCCACCAAACACTCTCCATAATGGGAAACCATTCTGGTATTTGAGATCCCCATGGCACAAGATTCAGCATCATAGCAAACCCAGGTTACCTCATACAGCACATTGACAAAGAGTGATGTGCAAAGTGGAAGAATGTTCCTCCAAGCTATAACAGCACTAGTCTCATTTCTCAGTGGTTAAGTGTTGTAGAGTCGAATATGACTCAGAGTAAACTTTGCACAAAAGATCTGAACTCTATTCTATGATTAACATCATTTTGTACATTTTTAAGAGAGTTTGTAGAGTTTCCAGAGGCACCTAGTTTAGTAAGTGGATGCCACTCCTGCTTCCCAACATGAATCAATCTGGAAGCTAATCCAACTATTGTATATAACGGACAATCATTATGGTATTTGACATGATTATGGGGGGCAGATAGTGTTCACCATCACAGCAACTCCAAGTTGTTCAGCATAACAAATAGATAAATGATTGCTGTGTCTTTTAAAGAATAGTCTTCTAAAAATAATAAATTTGGCCACAGGCCACAGACCCATCTCCTCATCAATGATTTTAAATCCACACCCTCGAGCAGGGCTCTGCCCTTACCCTTAGTCTAAGGCTCAAGGGCCACCTATTTTTTGAGAGGAGGGAAAGTACAATAACACAACACAAAAAGAACCCCAGAAACTTCCCTTGCCTGACTGCCATCAAGACAAAACCACTATCGAGACAACCCATCAGTATGAATTTAGAAAAATTATTAGTGGTGAAAAATGAAGCTAAAAACATAAAGATTAATACAGTAGGCATTAATGAGCTGAAATATATTGGAATCAACATTTTAAATTGGAAAATAATATGGTCTACTATGCTGTGGATGACAAAACAAAGAGGAATGGAAGAGGAATTGTGTTGCATTAATTATAAAAAAAAAATTTTCAAGATCTAACCTGAAGTACAATGCTCTCATTGCAAAGATAATTGCCATTTATATACTGGAAGATCTGTTGATGTGACTGTTATTCAATTTAAATACCTTGTTTTCAAGGACAATGTACTCAAATTTTGTAAATAAAGTAGTAGAAAATTAAAAAAAAGAAAAACAATTCATGTACTCATCACAATAATAAGGCAAAGAATAAGAACAAAAAAAAAATAAAGTCCCCCCACAAAAAAGTTTATATACTAAGTACAAAAGCCACAATTGAAGAAATTGAGAATTTCTACCAACTTCTGAAGTCTAAAATTGATCAAATATGCAATCAAGATGCGCAGATCCTAACACTCATTGAAATGTCAAATTTGAAACAAAGAAGAAAATTGAGGATAGAGATCTCAGGAGAGTGAAGAAAGATGTCCAGGCTGCAACAGACTAGTAGAACTGAGGCTGCAGGAACTGATGGAATAGTAAGTGAGGAGTGTCAGCAAACAGACTCAGCCCTGAACATGCTCACTTTTCTATGTCAAGAAATTTGGAACTGCTAACTTATTAGAAGATATCTACATTTGATCCCATTCCATTAAGTTTGCAGACATGATCAAACAACATCATTGATATTACATGCAAGTAATTAAAATCTTAATGAACATTATTTTTAAATGGCAGGAGTAGCACATCAACAAGAAACTGTCAAAATATTAAGCTAGCTTTAACAGAGACAGTGGAATGAGGGATATCACTGCTGCTGTCAGATCTTTGCTTGAAGCAGATGATAAAAGAAAGATGTTTGCTAGTTATTTATAGACTATGCAAAGGCATTTTACTATTATAATAAGTTATGGACGACATTGAGAAGAACAAGAGTTCCAAACTATCAATTCTGTTTACGTAGAAACTGTAAATAGACAAGAAGCTATCATGTGAACACATCTAGAGTTTAAATATAGCCAAGGTGTCAATGTTATATTATTTTGGTATGCCTATTCAATATGTATGCTGAGAAAATAACCTAAAAAAACCCACCAGACTATATGAAGAAGACTGTGGCATCAGGATTAAAGGAAAACTTGATTTGCAGATGACACAACTTTATTTGTAGAAAACAAAGACAACTTGAAGCATTTACTGATGAAGCTCAAAAACTATGCATGTATAGATTACACTCAGCATCAAGAAAGCAAATATACTCACATCTGGACCAATATGTAACATTATCATAGATGGAAAAAAGTGTGATGTTTTCAAGGATTTCATTTTACTTGGATTCTCACAATCAACATATATGGACTCATCTATGCCAAGAAATTTGGGAAACAGTCACTGGCTAACTGAAAAATATCTATAATTGAACTCATTCCAAAATAAGGTGATAAAACATAATGCAGATGCAACTGAACAAAATCATTAATATCATATTAAAGTAATTAAAATCTTACTAAGCATTATTATAAGTCAATCACTCAAACAATGTGTTCCATTGGGTAAATTTATTGCCAAGGATATGTTTAAAGTGATATAGAACAAGGATTTAACTTTAAAGACTAAGGTGTGCCTGACCCAGCCATAGTATTTTTAATTGCTTCAAATGCATGTGACAGTCAGGCAACAACTAAGGAAGCCTGAACTGTTATGTTGGTGAAGTACTGAAAATATCATGGAACTCTGGCAGTCTAATGAGTAAGGCATAATACTGCCAACCCAAAGGCAGGCAATTCAAATAAATCAGCTGTTCCACTGAAGAAAAATAGGCAGTCTTCTATTCAATTGACAGCTTCTAGAAACCTGCTGGAGAGTCAGTTATGAGTCACTTCTAACTTGACAATAAGGAGTGCGTGAGTGATCAAAAGGAATAATAAGTCTATCCGAGAAAAAGTATAGCCAGAGTTCTACATGACAAGGGTGGTAAGTCTTGATCCCACAAACTTTGAGAAAGTTATCAAACATCTCTTTCTGGAGAAAGACATCATACTTGAAACAGTAGAGACTCACAGAAAGATAGAAAGATGCTCAACGAGATGGATGACTCACCGACTGTATCAGGGAGTTTAACCACAGAAGATAGTATAAGAATGGCTTAAGAGGGGCAATCTCCTCCTGTACCAGTCAGATCCGATTTGACGGTACACACACAAATATAAAATTAAATTAAATTAAATTTTTAAAAAAGAATGGCTTAAGATTGTGTAACTTTCCTTCCTGTTGTACCTAGGGTAGCTATAGGTTAAAGCTGACTCAAATAGCACCTAAAAGTAATAACAACACGGGCAGCACTTTATAAACTTCTTAATAATAACCAAACATCCTAGGGGAATAAGTTGCTGGTTTTGGAGCCTTAAGACCACAGTTTTTGGGGATATAAAGGCTGATTGGTATAAAATAGTCTACAAATATAAACTTCTACATTTTATTTTGGTGTGTAGTGATTGGGCTCTTAAAAGCTTGCAAATATCCATCTAAGGGGTAACTATTTTTCTATCTCAGTTCAAAACAAAGAAGTAGGATTTTTTAAAAAAAGACCTATATAACATAATTAGCTCCAAGGACTAATGGAACACTGAAAACTCAATAAAACACCAACCTAATATCAGCACTAGTCCGCCTGAATTTAGAGACCTTTTCGAGAATAGATTTGTTGTATTGGGTACACACAGCCAAGGACCAGACAACCTTGGAGGACATCAAGGACATCACCAATGAAGAAAGAAAAGGTCATTAAAATGACAGAAAAGAAAGAAAAACCCAAAATATATGTCAAAAAGGACTATGAAATTTTGTCTAGAATATAGACTATCAGGATTTAGGGGTATGATGTAACACTGCCAACCCAAAGGCTCATGGTCTAAATCTACCAGCTGCTCCACAGGAGAAAGATGAACAGTCTCCTCCTGGGCAATTTACTGCCTCTGAGAATCCAGCTATGCGACTCAATGGTACATAGCAAAACCAAAAATGGAGCGCTAATGGAAGAAACAACCAAGTAAAAGAGATGAAAACAAAGTATAACAACGAAATGTATGATGACTGAGAGAGAACACCACAAGAGAAGACCACACTAGGACTTTCTCAAGCTGAAAGAACTGAGGAAAAATTATTTAAATCTTGAGTATTATACAATGACCAAGAACAACACTGAAAGTATCAAAGATAAAAATAATTTACAATGACTGTACTAAGACTGATTGGTATCCCACCTTTTCAAGAGGAAGCAAAAGGTCTAAAACCAATGACACTGAAGGAAGAAATCCAAGCTGCACTGAAAATGCTGAATAAAAATAAGGCTCCAAGAAATGGTGTATTATTTTTCTGAAGAGTATTTCTCAGAGTATTTCAACTGAAAATTTTCAATAAACACATACAATTCTTACTTGTCTATTTAGAAAAAAAAATAAATAAAAGTGGAGGACAGCTACCAGGATAAACAAGCAGAAAATAACTGATATTTTTGCCTATTTCTTTTTTACAGTTATCCAACAGACCATACCGTTCAGGAATCACTGAACAGTTTCATTATTATCACATGTATGTAAAATTTTGCTAAAGATAATTGAAAAAAAGGTGTTGTGTGAGACCCAACAATTTTCATTTATAACAAGCTTCCTAGTGATACTTGGCACTGCTGATCTGGAGTTTATCATTTGAGAGCATGGTCTTAGACTGACAGGCAAGGGTCAAATCTACCTTTTCTTAGCAGTTTGACTTTAAACTAAAATCTGATCTTGTAAGTTTCAGTTTCTTTTTAGTGCCTGAATCACAGAGCTGTTGAGATGAATAAGTAAATGTCATTGTTATCATATGCAAATGAAAGTTTTCTGAAGATAATTTAAAAATAGTTTCAGTGGGAAACTCCTGGTGAGAAAGCGTCAGAAATTCTGCCAGATTCAGAGGTTGCAGAATGACAGTTATCTACTTATGTCTTTTTGCTACACTGACTATACATACTGCTTCTGTCTTCTTTTAATGCTTCCTAATTCATTAAATATTTTACTCATATCATCCTTAAGCATTGTAACTCATGGCTTGAATTTATTCTTTAGTTTCTTCAGCTTAAGAAGTGCTGAGTGAGTTCAGGCCTTTTGATTTTCCAACTCCAGCTCCTTGCACATTTCATTATATTATTTTGCTTTTTCTTCCCTAGCTGCCCTTTAAAATTTTCTTCTCAACTCTTTAACTTCTTGATTTCTTCCATTTGCTTTTTCTTCTTGGAGCTCTGGTGCAACATTCAGAGTCTCTTCTGACATCCATTTTGATATTTTCTTCTTCCTTTTTTATATTGACCTTTTGCATTCGTCATGGACAATATTCTTGATATGTTTCCACAGCTTATCTGGCCTTTCTTCGTTAGTGTTCAAAGCCTCAGACCTGTTCCTGAATTGGTTTTTGGATTCAGAGGGGATAAACTCAAGGTCATATGTTGATACCTGTGAATATGATTTAACTTTTTTTAGCTTTAATATGAACTTGCATATGAGTAGTTGATGGACTGTTCCACAATCAGTACCTAGTCTATTTTTCACTGCTGATACTGAACTTCTCCAATGAGTCTTTCCTCAGATGCAATCATTCTGATTCCTGTGCATCCCATCAGGTGAGATCCATTTGCATAGCCTGCATTTATGTTTCTTATAAAAGGTATTTGCTATGAATAAATCATTGTGCAGAATTCTTTCTATCCCCAGCCTCATTGCTGTTACCAAGTCCATATTTTCTAACTACTGATCCTTTTTTGTGGTACTCAACTTTCACACTCCAGTCACCTATTTATTATTAATTCATCTTGGTTGCATGTTCAATCAATTTCTGACTGCGACAGTTGATAGAAATTGTCGATTTCCTCCTTTTGGGCTCTGGTTGTTGGTGCATGAATTTGAACGATAGTGGTATTAGCAGGTCTTCTTTGTATGCACATGGATATTATCCTGTCACTCACAACATTGTATTTCAAGATGGATCTAAAAGTGGCCTTTTTAACTATGACAGTGGCCCTCATTTTACTAAACCTACTACAGGTTTGGAAGCAGGAGTGGCATCCACTTCCTAAACAACATGCCTCTGGAAATGTCGATAGTTGTAGAGGGACTTCAGGCCTTTTTTTCATAGGGACACTATGAGTTGTGCTCTGCTCAAAGGCAATCAACAACAATATGTCAATATTTGTGTATTTCATTTCTTTCTTAACAATGCTCAGTTTTCCTACATTCATACTTCTCACATTCCAATTATTAGTTTCTGCTTACAACTGTTCTTCTCCTTTGTGTTTCTAAATTTGAGGGTTCAGCCTAAGTTGCCATATCTGTTAGTCTACTCTAAATGTCCTCTACTGTATGTAGGGTTTTCGAAGGCCTGTTATATTTTGGAAGTAGATAGCCAATCCCTCTTCCTAGTCTATCTTAACTTAGATGCTTAGTTTTAGAACAACATCTGACAGACAAGCATTTTATCGAGCAGATAAAAGACACTTCCCTTACAGAAATAACCGATGCATTCACTATCTCCCCTCCCAAGCACAAGTGTCTTGTCTTCTCCCTATCCCTGTTACAAGAGGCAATGGTGCCAGAGACGGAGTTCCGCCGCCAGAGACAGAGTTCTGCAGCCAGACGGGCCGGGAAGAGACCCAGGAAGAGCAATAGTCAGCCATCCACCCCAGAATTCCAGAGGAGTGAAGAATCCCCGCCACTGTGTGACCCCCCTGCAGCCCGCACCTGTGTGACCCCGGACACACAGGGTGCTGCTGCATAAACAACCAGCAGCGCCGAAGCCCCGGCCCCACCTCTTGGTGGTAGTGTCCAAGCCCTGTGCTCCTTACCCCCCTAGTCCCTTGCTTTCCTCCCCTTCCCCCACCCCC
>NW_006399969.1:3567070-3569584 GCF_000299155.1 Elephantulus edwardii
CAGAACAAATTGTGGATAATCTTGAGAAAAATGAGAATGCTAAAACAAATTATCATGCTCATGTGAAATCTATACTTGGACCAGGAAGCAGACCTCAGAACAGAGCAGAGAAAAACCACATGCTTCAAAATTAGGAAAGGAGTGCACCAGGGATGCGTCCTGTCTTCAGACCTTTTCAATCTCTATGCAGAACAGATCATTTGGGAAGCAGGGTTTTATGTGGAATCAAGATTGGAGGAAGACTCATTGAGAACCTACGTTATGAGATGACACAACTTTTCTTGCTGAAACTGAGGAGGCATGAAGCACTTGCTGCAGAAGGTCAAGACTGTAGTCTTTAAACTGGATTGAAGCTCAACATCAAGAAGAAAAGGATGCTCACCACTGGGCCAATTGGCAGCACCATGATAGATGGAGAACAGATTGAGGTTGTGAGCAATTATAGCTTGCTCAGTTCCACAATCAATACTCTTGACATCAGTAGTTAGGAAATCAAAAGACGAATTGCTCTGGGAAAATCTGCTGTCAAGGGCCTCTCAAGTACTGAAAAGCAATGATGTCAGTTTAGAGACTAAGGTTCATCTGATTTAGTCCATGATCTTCGCAATTATTTGCTATGCATGAGAGAGCTGGATAATGACTGAGGATGATAGAAGAATTGATGCCTTTGGGTTGTGGTGCTGGAGAAGAGTCTTGAATACACCACAGTCTGCCAAGAAACAAATAAGTTTGTCTTGAAGAGAGTAAAACTAAGATTCTCCTTAGAGGCTAAGATTTTAAAATTCCATCTCACATACTTTGTGCACCCTGCCAGGGGAGACTGGTCCTTGGAGAAAGACATCATGGCTCAGAAGAGTGGAGGGACAGCACAAAAGAGGAAGACCCCAGATGAGATGGATTGATACATCAACTAGGACAATGGGAGCTGGTGTGTTTAAATTAGTAAAACTGGCTCAGAACGGGGAAGGCTTCAGACCTGCTGTACATAGGGCTGTTTGGTTCACAGACAACTTAATGACACATAACAATAACACCATGCCAATGTCAGATGGACCTTGGGTGATAACAGACATACAACAAAGATCTTTACGTGTGTTTTATTCACTATGAAAAGACATCAGGTTGTGTGGATTATAATGAATAATGGATAACATTGGGAATGGGAATTTTTGAACATTCAGTGCATTCATTTGGAATCTATACATAGACCAAATGATAATTATTCAAATACAACAGGTAGATATTGCATACTTTCAAAATTAAGGTGATTATATCTGTGTTGCATCCTTTAATAACATATTTAAATTTGTCTGCTGAGAAGATAATCTAGGAAGTTGTATACAGATGACACAACATTGCTGACCAAAAGCAAAGAGGACAGGAAACATTTACTTATCAAAGTCTATAGACTTCAGTCTAGATTACATCTCACCGTAAATCAAAAGTCCTTAAAACTGGACCAACAGGAAAATCCATGATTA
Source organism: Elephantulus edwardii (assembly GCF_000299155.1). NCBI lineage: Eukaryota > Metazoa > Chordata > Mammalia > Macroscelidea > Macroscelididae > Elephantulus > Elephantulus edwardii. The sequence goes on from NW_006399969.1 coordinate 3,568,552, forward strand.
ATGGTGAAATAATTGAAGTGGAGAATTCCATTTTACATGGATCTATAGTCACTGGACATGGAAGCAACAGTCAATTATTTTAATGATACATTGCACTGGGCAAATCTGCAGGGGGTGGGGGGGAGTATTAAAAGCCACAGATTTGAGGATTAAAATGTGCCTAACCCAAGTCAGGGTATTTTTAATCTCCTCAAATGCATACAAAAGCAGGAAATAAGAAAAACTTAAGAAGAACTGATTTTTCTGAGTCATCATATTAGCAAAGAAGATTCCATGCTCTGCAGAAAAATAAACACATTTAATATCAAGGATTAGAGGAAAAGACAATGATCCACAATGAGACTGACTGTGAGTCAGAACCAACTAAATGGTACTTACTAGCTACAGTGTTCAAACTACTATATTCTTTTTGTTTAAATTTTTATAAATTTTACATTTTTTACAAAGTTTGTACACGTTGTGTTTCATACATTCTCATTCATTATGATTTGCAAAATCAATCACCATTAAACCATGACCATCATTACCTGTCTTTCCAGATCATCACCGGATCTTTCTTATTTCTTTTACCCACTCCCGTAGGCTATATTCTTGATGAATTTTTTGTATATTCCAGTTATCATATTTCAAGAGAGTTTAAACTCTCCAACTGTAATTTTGTGTGTGTTTTTTAATATCTTCTTTCGTTGTACCAATTCTTGCTTGCCTTTTGAAGCTTTTTCTTTGAGGTCTTGGTATGCTATCTTAACAAAGTGGCATTTTATTACTATGAAATAGCTGTTTACTTCTAGTGAACTTTATTGTCTACTTGCTTGTATCATCATGTCAGCTTTCTTAATATTTAGGTATTGCGGGTCTGGTTTTTTCAGTGTCTTTTTCTTTTTAATTTATCTGTTATTTTATATTTGAAGTATATCTACAAACAGCACACAAGGAGATCTTATTTTTTTTGTGTTGTTGTTATGTGCCGTCGAGTCGTTTGAGACTCATAGCGACCCTATGCACAACAGCCCTAAACCCTTCTCTATCCTGC
>NW_006399969.1:3570729-3571966 GCF_000299155.1 Elephantulus edwardii
ATGACACTGTTCTGTAGTTTCCACACTCAGTTGGGTCACCTTTCTTTGGAATGGGAACAAATATAGATCTCTTCCAGTCAGTTGGCCAAGTGGTTGTCCATTAAAATAAATTCTGTGTTTTTATTGTATCACACATATTAAATGTTCTGTTGATCTGGTACGATTTAATTCTACTATTGAATTCTCTGGTCGTGCTGCCATATTCAGAATCCTGTCCCTTTTCCTTTCTCTGACAGCTAAGCTGAGGAACAGGCCATTCAGAATACTCCTCGAGTTGCACTGAGTTGTCCAAAGCAGGTTATCTGTGATTAGTTCTACTTCCAGTCCCTCACACGCTAACACTTTTTTCTTGTATCTGATGTGAGCTGTGAAGGGATTAGTCAGCAGCTTGAGATATTTTTTACTTACCTTTGGATTTAATTTGAGCAAGACCACAGAATTTATACCTCACAATTTCTCATTGCTTCTCAAGTTTCTTCCTACTTCTTTCCTCACAAACCTCAGAGCACAGTAAGGAGGGATGTTTGAAAGTAGAGATTGTCAGTCTTAGCGATTCTTTTTTCCCCCTTCATTCCCCCCCCATTTTTATATTTGAGTCTCTTCCTGATTCCATTCCATCCCCTCAGCCTGTTCTGAATCTAAGACTTAAGTGCTCTTCTTGTCGTTGTCATGCTTCTCCCTTTATGACAGACTTTTGTCTTAGTTCCTTTTGTTATTGCTGTTAGGGATTGTCAAGTTCACTCTCTCTGATTCATAGCAACCTTGTGTACAACAGCCCAAATCTGTGCCATCCTCACAATCTTGGCTTACTTTAAGCCATCATCGCAGTCATTACATCAACTTATCTCACTGAGAGTAATGCCCTATTCCAGTGATAAGGCTGGAAGCATGTGAGCTGAAGTCATACCATCTTCCCTTGTAAGGGACATTCTGGCTACACTACTTCCAAAATATATTTTTTTCTTTTCTCAGTGTCCATGGCATATTCAATATTCTTCTCAAACATCATCATTTAAAGACATAAACTCTACTGAAATCTTCCTTATTCATCGCCCAACTTTCATATGCTTATGAAACAATTAAAAGTACCACGGCTTGGTCTGGCATACTTTAATCTTAAAAGATATATTATTTCTCTTTAGCACTTTAAAGAAGTCCTTGGCATCAGATTTAACCATTTCAATGCATCAATAGATTTCTTCACTACTGCTGTCAGGAACATCTCCAAAACACTGAA
>NW_006399969.1:3580626-3582334 GCF_000299155.1 Elephantulus edwardii
TCAATCTCCACAGTAGTCTACATGTTTCCTATTGCCAAAGGGGCCATTTAGAGTAGTGAGAGAAGATCTTCACCCTGAAACCTACAGCATCCCCTTTCAGTAGGACGTAGCTAAGAGAATACGCCATCCCCTTTTCTTTATGAATCAGGGTGAAATCTCTCTCAGGGAGAAGTGATAGGGAATGGCAAAGGACACAGTGACAAAGGAGATTAATCAGAACTGATTTTGACAAACACTGTGACAATGGGACAAGTAAAACAGACTTTCAAGGAAAAAAGAAAAAGAGGAACAAACTGGGAGGGGAGTAGAGGAAATAGTCCAACAATGAATGAATGGAAATCCAAAAACCAATTGAAAAACCAATTTCAAAAATCCAAGAACAAAGGCCAGACTGTCACCAATGCTATTCAGTATTGTATTGGGAGTGCTTGCCAGGGGATACAACAAGAGAAAGAAATAAAAGGCATACAGATAGGCAAAGAGATGGTTAAAATATCACTATACGCAGATGATATGATAGTATACACAGGACACACAGGGATCCAAGAGATGATAATGCACACAGAGTATACAGAGATCCAAGGGAGGGGAGGGTTTGAGCAAAGGGTTGAGAATGGGCAGGGGGGTAATCATAGGGAGGGAGGGATGGGTAAAGGAATTGGGAAAGATTCATTGTTAAAAACAATGTATGCAAACTTTTTAAGCAAACCAATATGAAATAAAAATTTTATTTAAAAAAACAATTAAAAAACCCCACCTGAACACTTTGTGTTATATTTTTTCCCAGTCTCCTTCCTTATGAATTTTTCTCTTCCATAGGCTTTTTTTATGCCTCCTGGTTAAAGCATGTAAAATAGTTAAAATATCTGCATAATAATCTAACTGGTACTATTGGCCTTTACTTTCTCCCCCAGAAGACTTTAAATTCCTTTAAGCAGAAACCATTATCTCACTCAATTTTCCATTTCTAAGTTTTTTTTCTTTTCCCCAGGGCCTAGCACAGTGACTTATACCTATCAAGTATTTAATGCAATTGCTGAATCATATTTTGTATGAAAATTTAGAAGACCTGAGTAAGGAACCTTGAGAATATAAATTCACATGTCAAATTAAAGATGAGTTAAGTTACAGACAGAGTCATAAAGCATCTACACTGTCCCACAAGGACAGTCATTCTGCTCAGAGAGTTCTGTTTTCTCCCAGGTCCATCAGTCCCTGAGTTTTTCCACAACATGGGTAGATTTTTGTCACTGAAATCATGTTAGCCTACAGCAATCCACTTATGCAACAGAAACATGCAAAGTAGTTGTTTTATTCACAAATGTTCAATCTCCAAAGGAAGTGATAAAATGGCTTGTGGTAGAATAAAAAGGATCAATTAATTTTTTTTCTTCTAATTGTCCTTTCTCTCTTTTTTTGCCGTTTTTTAAAATTTATTATTAATTTCAATGAAAATTTACAGAGACTCTGGATTTCCATTCATTCATTGTTGCAGTTTTCTTCCCTCCCAACCCTCCCCCCTAGTACATTATCCTCTTGGAAAAGTAAAAGAAAAATTCTTTCATTGTTTTACAAACCCTCCCCCAGGTCCACTCTACTATGGAGCCTTCGCCCTGGACTCCTGTCATGACAATAATACCTAAACATATATCCCTTTTAAACAGTTTTCTCCCTCATCTGTTTCAATGCAGTAGACATAATTTATCCC
>NW_006399969.1:3582434-3592762 GCF_000299155.1 Elephantulus edwardii
TTTAAGTTATGGTGTTGGGGAAGAGTACTAAATATCCCACGGACTGCCAAAATAACAAACAGATGTATTCTAGAAGCATGCAGCCAGAGTACTCCTTGGAGGCAAGGATGACAAAGCTTCATCTTTCACACTTTGGACATTTACCTAAGTGAGGATGTTTCTTGGAAAGGGACATCATGTTTGGATAGATGAAGGTCAGAAAAGGATATATGTCCCCTAAAAAGGTGGATTGAGACAGTGACGTCAACATTGGGCTCTAGCATCTCAGAGATGAAGAGGATGGCACAGGATAGTTCATGGTTCAAGTAAGCTTATCATACTTAACGGCACCTAACAGCAGCAACAACTTCCATAGGTATTGACTGTGTATTGAAAGATAGTGAGCTTTTTAACAACTTCAATCTTTCCTCCATTTATCACAAGGTTGCTTATTGGCTCAGTTGTGAGGATTTTTGTTTTCATTGTGTTGAAGTGTAATCTATACTGAAAGTTAACATTGAACTTCTTCAGTACTTCAAGTTCTTTTCACTTCCCTCAAGTGATTTTCTCCAAGACTGATGCCACATTTTTCTTCATGTAATCTACTTTCTTGGATTATTTGCTCAGTATAGAGATTAAATAGCTATGGAGAATAGACCCAACCTTGACACACATCTTTCCTGAATTTAAACCGTCTGGTACGCCCTTGTTTGGTTCCAATAACTGATTCTTAGTTCAAGTACAGGCTTCAAAAGTGCAAAGTATCCTAGAATTCCTAGTGTTCTAAATGTTATTTATAATTTTATTTTATAATCTACAGTCCAATACCTTTACATAGCCTGAAAAGCACAATAAACATCATTTTAGTATTGTCTTCTTTGAGCCAAGATCCATCTGAAGTCAATGATGATATACCTTGTTCCACAACATGTTCTGAATCAGACTTGACATTCTGAAGGCACCCTATGGATATGCTACTTGAATAATTTTTGAGCAGTCTTCAGCAAGATTTTCCTTGCATGTGTTGCTAACGATTCTCTATTTCATTGATGTGGAATCAATATAAATCATAGCTTTACGAGTTTTCTGAAGATGTAAATACTAACATATACTTTGTCCTGCAGAACTAATGGTGGCTTAAACTGCCACAGGTGTGGCCTTCAGGTTAATAGCTCTGGTAGCTTAGTGGTAAGGAATTGTGCTGCAAAACCAAAGGCACATGATTTGAAACTACCAGCTGTTTTGTTGGAGAAAGATGGGGAATCTGCTCCCATGCAATTTGCTGCCTCTGAAAACCACTGGAGGGTCAACTATTATTGAATTCCTGCTCTATGAGACATAACAACAATAATCTATGCTACCAAAACCCCCTAAGTTGTTTGATAATTTATACATTCTGTCAATTACTTTTTTTTTAATGGACTCAAATATAAGTTTCTTCTTGTTGGTTAGAAGACAGCTGCCTTCTAAATTTCTTGGCATAAACAAGTTAGCATATCCAGGGCTCCATTTTTTTTCCTTAAATATCAAAAGCAATTTTCTACTGATCACTAGACCTTATTTTTTGCCAATACCTCTAGTATGATTTTTACTTTTCCTTCTATACTTGATCATATACTGCTTCCTAAAATGACTAAGCATTGATCAATTCTTTTTTTTTCTATGATGACTCTGTGCAATTCTTCAATCTTCTTGTAGTACTTCTTACATCATTAAATATCATTGTCCATTAAATCCTTCAATATTTCAACTTAAGGCTTAAATTTGTTCTTTAGTTCTTTTGCCTTGAGAATGCAAAGATTTTTATTCCCTTTGGGGCTTTTTCACTTCAGATCTTAGCACATCCCATTATAATAGTTTGCTCTATCATCTTCCGGACCTGCCCTTCGAAATCCTCGGGTCAGTTCTCTGACTTCATCTTTCTGTTTTTGGCTTTAGTTTCTCTAGAACATTCAAGATTGACTTTTAGAATCTCTTCTGACATCCACGTTGGTCTTTCTTTCCTACCTTTTTAAATGTCCTTTTGTTTTCATTATAATTATACCGTCTCATAACTCCCGATCTCTTAACATTAGTGTCCAATGCTTCAAATCTATTCTTGAGATGATTTCTAAATCTAAGTGTGCTATAATCAAGGTTGACTAAGGATGACAGAAGAAGAATCAATGTCTGTGAGTTGTGGTACTGGATAAGAGTATTGAACAAACCATAGACTGCTAAGAGAACAAATAGACCTGTCCTGGAGAGGGTGAAACCAGATTGCTCTTTGGAGACAAGATTTTTGAAATTCCCCCTCATGTTGCTGGGAGGGCTCAGTCCTTGGAGAAGAACATTATGTTTGGAAGTTTGAAGAGTCAGTGCAGTGGATGAAAACCCTGAGTAAGATGGACTTACACAGTGACTGTGACTGGGGTAATGGAATAAGTTTGTTAGAGAGCCATTGTGCATAAGGTCGCTATGAGTAGTAGTCAGCTCAGTGGTACATAACAACAACAATTTGACTCTAGGGGAATTGTTCTAATATTCTTCAGCTTCAAATTAACTAGCATATGGATAATTGATGAACTATTCCACAGTCAGCCCTTAGCCTTGTTGTGACTGATGATATTGAGTTTCTCCATTATATTTTCCTACAGAAGTAGCAAATTTGATTTACTGCATCAGGAGCAGTTCATGTGTATAATTCCCATTTCCGTATTTTTTAAAAGATGTGTTTGAAATGAGTAAATCATCAGTAGTATAGAATTGTATTTTGCCATCTTCAGCCACATTTTTCTCACCAACTCCAAATTTTTGAACTGCTCACACTTCTTCAAAGTTTACATTTCAATTAACAGTTATTTTTTACACATCTATATTGAATGTTTAATCAATTCCAGACTTTGGAAATTTGTATAAATCCTCAATGTCTTCATATTTGGCATTTGTGGTTGTGTCTCTTTGATGTTGTCACTGTTGGTATTTGCTCTCAAGTCACCTGTGACTCACAGTGACCCTATGCACAATAGCTCTGAATGCTGCCCTATCCTGACCCACTATCTCTGACACATTTACCCTCCTAATCCAACAGTGTTAATCCATCTCATATGGTGTCTTCTTCTCCTGCACTGTCCCTTCAACCTTCCAAGCATGGTGTCCCTCTCCATGTACTGGTCCTTCCTGGCAGCATGTGCAAAGTATGTAAGACAGCCTCACAATCCTTACCTCTAATAATAGTCATATTTACAGGTATTTCTTGTATGTGAATGGATATTATGACAGTTGCACTTCAGGACAGATCTTGAAATGTTTGTCACTGCTGATATAGTGAACCAGGTAATTATTTCATTTTAATGGATAACATAGATTCATTTCAGCAAGAAGTCTTGAATTTAGGGTATCTGGAACAAGGAGAAAGTAATGTACAATTTGTGCTTATCTAGTAACTTAAGGTTACCAGGTCAAACCTACTTATTGGTGCCATGGGGAAAAGGCCTGACAATCTCCTTTTATAAATATTGTTGTTTTTTGGGTGCTATCTAGTGGATTCTGACTCATAATAGTAGTATACTCAATGGAATTAAATATTATATGGTCCTGCATCACGCTCACAATCTTTCTTATTTTTTAACTCATTGCTGTAAATAATATATCACTCCATCTCATTGAGGATGTTCTTTTTCACTGACCCTCTGCTTTACCAAGCTGATGTCCATCTCTAGCGGCCAGTCCCTCATGAAAATATGCCAAGAAAACCCAGTGGAGTAGTTCTGCTCTGTAACTATGTGTCACAAATTGGATGCAACTCGACAGCAAAGGATTTGGTACAAAAAGAAAATTTTGAATATGCTTAGTATGATTTGCAAAATATATTTTACTAGTTTTATGACAAGATTATACCCAATAATTCAAACACCCAAAGACCAAAATTCTGCAAGAGCATCCCCTTCCTCTCAGCTTAAAGTGCCTAGGCACTCTTCTTCCTCTCATCATTCTGTTAAACATGGCAAGAGCTACACTAGAAGTAGATAAATTTGCTCACCTTGAAGTAAAAAGCTTTTGACAAAGTGAATCTCAGATAAAACTACAAGAGTCCTCTCTAAGCACTAACATAATTTAATTCTGTCATCATATTTTATTTTATCCCTGGAATCAATTTTCCCTCTGTACTCTTGGAATGCGGCTCGGTGATAGTGACTGTGTGCTGCTGAGTCATCAGCAGCTCATAGCAATGCTATGCACACTAGCTTGGAACTCTGTCCTACCTTGAGCCAATCTCTCTGTCTCTGAGACCCCCTCTCCCCATTAGACAGTTACCATGTCAATCCATCTCACCCAGGGTCTCTCTCTCCTGTGCCATCTCTCTAACCTTCCAAGCATGACGTTCTTCTTGAAGGACTGGTCTCCTTCAGGCAAGGTCCACAGTATGAGAGACAGAGCTCCAAAATCCTTGAAATGGGTAATTCATGGCCAGAAGATGAAGGATATTTACTAGTAACAACTAGAATCTGACTCAACTTTTCCTCAGAGAATATTCAGAGGGATGAGAAACTTCTTTAGAATCATGGAGGAGGAAATGAATGGGGGCATCTAAGATTTGAATCCCAAGTTTAGACTCTCATCAAATACTCTTTACTCTCCATCATTGCTAACATGAGTGGACTCTAGAAGTTGGTAAATTTCTGTTCTTCTAAGAACTATAATAATAAAAGAGTCAGAAAACAGAAAACAAAACCTCCCATTTTCAGTCCATGAACATGTCAGAGATGTCATTTTTTATATGTACATATGTATGTATGTATGTGTGCAAGTGTGTTCTGTATGTATTTATCTGTCCATTCTTGTCTACCTGTATATATGTCTGTAGAAGGGTAGAAACTGTTTTGAAGTCACTTGTTTAAGAAGTTCTATTCAAATTGATGCTGATCTTAGCTTTCTATTTCTTTGTACCTCAAAGGGAACCAAATCTTTTAATAAAGACATGCAGAGGATGCTGTTAGCAAGTAAAACATACTTTGTAAGACTTTTTAGAAATTATTTGTGTTTTTATTCACTATTAGAAATTACTGGGGGAATATATAATCTATTAAGAAAAACAAATAACTTTGACTCTCACTGCTCTAAAGAACAGCATTCTGGGAGTAAGCCTCAATGGTTGTGAGGATCATGGGGATCTCAACTCGTTTTGGAGGTCAGACACATCAGAGAACCTTACCAGTCCCTATACTGCAAAATGCCAAGGCTTGTGTGGTGTGGCTGGGCCCAGAAGCATCTTCACAGCACAACTTTTTAGCATCTGTATAAGGCTGAGGCCCAGCCCAGGCACAAAGATACTCTGGGCAACAACAGAACCACTGCCTGCCTGGTGGAGAGGTTGCAGTCCCAGTGTGGCCCAGACCCAAGATGGATCCTCTCTGGAGAACTAGGCCTCTACCCTGCTGCCTGGAGACTTCAGACTCCCACCTCCACTCTCCCCCTCCTGCCAAGAGTACCAATACTATGGGTTCTTTGCCCTTGAAAGCAACTGTCTAGCTACATTACCAGGGGCTTCTTAAGCTCAAGCAGAAGAGGCTGGGTGGGGCTGTGATTTCTGAATGGCAATAGTCATACTGCTTTGGATGGTGTTCCCCAAGAGGGAAGCACCAATATACAGGTCCTTCACAAAACATTGCCATGCCCTAAGACATTATATAGTTACAATAACCTAACAGGTATTAAGAAAAGACTCATAATGTCAGGAAAACAGCCGTCTCCCTCAGTCATCATTAAAAAACCCCAACAACAACAACAAAATAACCCTTCTCCTATAAAAGCAAACTCATGGTAGAAACCCAGGAAGAGAGAACCAGAAAAAATATGTTGATATGGAGTTATTTGAACAGCTAAAGAATAAGATGCAGATTATGGAAGAAAGAGTGGAAGTCATTAAGAAAGCAAACAACCTAGAGTTAGCAATCCAGAAGAAATATATTGAAGAGTAACTTGAACAGCTACAAAAGAAAATACGGAATATGGGAGGAAGAATTTATAGTATAGATAAAGACATACAAAAACTTTAAAAACCATCACAAGAAAGAGAAAATACAGCTAACACAGTACTGGAAATAACAGAAAAGCATGAAAATGCAATCCAAAATATTAAGATCAAAATGACAGAAATGTCCAACACGCTGATAGTACCAAAAAAGTAGAATTGAAGAAATGGAACAGAGAGTCAGTGAGGTGCAAGACAAGAGCCTCACTGGAAACATACTAGATGAAAAATCAGAGATGAGATATAAAGAAAAAGAAATTAAATGGAATAACATACATACGACTGGAATTCCAGAACAGAGGAGTGCCAGGGAAATCACTGAGAAAATTGAAGAAGAAGTACTAGAAGAAAACTTTCCAGATATTTTGAAGAATCTGGAAAAGTACATTGAAGAAGCACAGTAAACATCAAATTGACTAGACTCAAAAACAAAAACATCAAGACATATCATAGTCAAATTCTCAAAATTAAAAAGTAGCCATAGAATAGTAAAAGCAGCACAAGAAAAACAAAGAGCCACCTACAAAGGGGAAACAATTAGATTAAATTCTGATTTCTCAGCAGAAACCATGAAAGCTAGAATACAATGGAATAGCATATACAGAAAATTGAAGAAAAAAAAACAACAACAAACAAACAAAACAATTGCCAAAGGTCCTACACCCAGCCAAGCTCTCCATCAAATATGAAGGAGAAATTAAAAAAAAATATATGAAGGAGAAATTGAACCCTTGCAGAAAAGAAGGAACTTAAGAAATTTGTGAAAAAAGGACCAAAAGTATAAGAAATTTTAAGTTAATTTCTTCACACAGAAACACCAAAGAAAAGTACATGGACAATAGTATCTAGAAAGAACAGAAAAAGAAACAAGGCAAAATGGCAAAAGTAAACCTGACCTGACAATAATCATACTTAATGCAAATGAACTAAATGTGCCAATTAAGAGAAAAAGAGTAGCTGAGTAGCAGAAAGGATAAAAAACAAAGCCCATCACTATGTTGCCTAAAAGAAACACATCTAAGAAAAAAAAAGAAAGACAGACTCAAAATTAAAGGCTGGAAAAAATACACTAAGCTAATAGTAATCTCAAAAAAAAGTAGGAGCAGCAATACTAATCTCTGATAAAATAAATTTGACAATGAAAGTCACCATAAAAGATAAGGAAGGGCATTACATACTGATTAAAGGTACAATAAATCAAGAAGACATAACTTTGGTCAGTATTTATGCATCAAATGATGGTATTGTTGTTAGATGCCCTAAAGTCGCTTGTGACACACAGTGACACTCTGTACAACAGCCCAGAAACCTACTGTATCCTATGCCAACCTTATTGTCTCTGATACACCTACGCTTATTATACCAGTCACGAATCAATTCATCTCATTGAATGTCTTCCTCTCTTGTGCTGTCCCTCTACCCTTCCAAACATGATGTCCCTCTCCAAAGACTGGTCTCTCCTTACAACATGCTCAAAGTATGTCAGACAAAGCCTAAGAATCTTTGCCTCCTAGAAACAGCCTGGTTTCATGCTTTATAGAATGAACCTGTTTGTTCTCCTGGCAGTCCATCATATATTCAATACTCTTCTCCAGCACCACAGCTCGAAGACATCAATTCTCTTTCTATCATCTTTAGTCATTGTCCAGCTTTCTGATGTATAGCAAGTAACTGCAAAGTCTATGGCCTCGATCAGGCAGTCCTTAGTTTCCAGACTCATTGCTCTTCAGTACTCTGGAGAGGTCCCTGACCGCAGACTTTAACAACACAATACAACTTTTGGTTTCCTGGCAGCTGATATCAAGAGTTCTGGTTGTTGAGCCAAGGAAACTAAAGTTGTTAACAATCTCAGTCTCTTCACTATTAATCATGCTGCTGCCAATTGGCCCAGTGGTAAGAATATTTGTTTTCTTGATGTTGAGCTTCAATCCATACTTAAGGCTGAAGTCCTTGAACTTCTACAGCAATGCTTCAGGTCCTCTTCAGTTTCAGCAAGTGAAGTTGTGTCATCTACATAATTTGGTTGTTGGTGAGTCTTCCTGCAATGCTGATGCAACGCTTTCCTCATAGAGTGCAGCCTCCTTGATAATCTGTTCTACATATAGATTGTAAAGGTAATGGAGATAGGATACATCCCTGGCCTCCACCATTCCAGATTTCTGAAGACTGCCTTCTGGTTCAAGTATAGGTTACACATAAGCACAATCAAATGTTCTGAGTTTCCCATTCTTCTCAGAGTTAGCCACCGCTTTTTTGTGATCCATATAGTCAAATGCCTTTGCATAGTCAATGAAACACAGATATACATTCCTCTAGTACTCTGCTTTCAGCCAAGATTCATTTAACATTAGCTATAATATCCCTAGTACCATGGCCTCTTCTATACCCAGTCTGCACTTCTGACAGGTCTCTGCTGATATAATGTTCTGGTTGTTTTCGGGTCATTTTCAACAGAATTTTGCTTGCATGTGATAGTAATAGTATTGTTCAATAATTTCCATACTCTGTTGGGTCACCTTTCTTTGCAATGGGAACAAATATATATCTCTTCCAGCGAGTTAGCCAGGTGGTTGTCCTCCAGTTTTCTTGGCAAAATGTAGTGAGTGCATCCAGAGCAGCATCTGCTTGTAGAAATATATCAATTGATATGTCATCAATTCCTGGGACCTTGTCTTTTTATCAATTCTTTCAGAGCTGCTTGAACTTCTTCCTTCATCAGCACCATCGGTTCTTGCTGATATGTTGTTTCATGAAATTCCTTTTGATACAGTGACCTTATATACTCCTTTCATCTTCTTTTAATGCTTCCTGGATAATATAATATTCTGTCCAGAGCATCCTTAAGTATTGCAACTCGAGGCTTATATTTGTTCTTCAATTCCTTTGGTTTAAGAAATGCTGAATGAGTTCGGCCCTTTAGATTTTCTGACCCAAGTCTTTGCACATTTTATTACAATACTTTGATTTTTCTTCCTGCTCTGAAAATATGGTTAACAGAATTGAAAAAAGAAATAGATAGCACCACAATTGTGGTAGGAAATTTCAACATACTACTATCACCAAAGGATAGGTCAACTCCAAAGAAACTAAACAAAGATGCAGAAGATTCTATACTACCAGACAACTTATTTTTGTGGATGTATTCAGGGTATTGTACCCAGCTGAAGCTCAATTCACTTTCTTTTCAAATGCACATGGTATATACTCCAGAAATGGTCACATATTAAGACACAAAGCAAGCCTCAACAAATTAAAAAACATTGACATAATACAAATTATCTTCTTAGATTACAATGCCATAAAACTAAAATTAATCACAAGATGGTAAAGCTTACAAAACAACTTATGTGAAAATTAAATAACTCTCTTCTAGAAAGTGATTTGGTTATAAAAGAAATAAAGAATGAAATTAAAGTTTCTTAAAACAAAAGAAAATTAAATACAACACACTAAAACCTCTGGGATACAGCTAAGGCAGTCCAGAGGGAACAGTTCTTAGCAACAGGCACACACATAAAAAAAATGAAGAAAGAAGAAAAATTAATGATCTAACTCAACAGCTTCATTAAATAGAAAAAGAACAGCAATCTAATCATGCAGCCTCTAGAAGAAAAGAAATAATAAGGACAAGAACTGAAATCAATGAGATAGAAAAGAGTAAAACAATTGAAACCATCAATAAAACTAGTAGCTGGTTTTCAAAAGGGGCAATAAAATTGGCAAACTACTTGCAAACTTAAGAAGAAAAAAGGAGAATGAGAAGACACAGATAACTCATTTGAGAAATAATAAAAGTGGTATCACAACAGAATCATATAGAAATAAATTTATAATATCAGAAGACTATTAAATTGCAATACTATTAAATTAAAATTTTATAATATCATAATACTATTAATTTATAATATTAGAATACTATTAAATTTAAAAACCTAGAGGAAATAGACAAATTTCTTCAAACCCATGTCCTACCCAGACTGACAAGAACAGATCCATCACAAAAGAAGAAATTGAACAGGTAATAAAAAGACTTCCATATAAGAAAAGTCCTGGACCGGATGACTTCACAGCTGAATTCTACAAAAAATTCAGAGAACTATCACTAATTCTACTTAAATTATTTCAAAAAAATTGAAAAAGAAGGAATACTCCCAGAGTCATTCTGTGATGGAATTACAACTCCAATATCAAAACCGGAAACCAGGCAAAGATATTACCAAGAAAGAAAACTACAGACCATTATCTCTCATAAATATAGGTGCAAAAATCTTTAACAAAATCTTAGCCATTAGAATCCAAAGCACATTAGAAAAAGTAATTCATCATGACCAAGGAA
>NW_006399969.1:3599762-3604001 GCF_000299155.1 Elephantulus edwardii
GCAGTGTAGTAGGATTTGAAATCAGGGGATGAGATGCCTCCTGCCTTTCTTCTTTTTTTAAGTATGCTTTTCTTATTCTCTTTCCATTCCAAATGAAATTGGAGATTGCCATTTCCATCTTGTTGAAGAATGGAACTGGTATTTATATTGCATTGACTATGTAGATTGCCATTGGTAGGATTATCATTTTAACCATATTGAGTCTTCCTATCTGTGAACAGGATATATTCTCCCATTTCTCCAGGCCTCTTTTTGTTTCTTGTAGTAATCTTTTATAATTTTCTTTGAATAGATCCTTTGTGTTCCTAATTAGATATACTCCCAAATATTTAATCTTATGATTAGTTATTGTGATTGATATTATTTTTCTTAGCTCCAGTTCTATGTTCTGTTTGTCACTGTATAGAAATGCAATTGATTTTTGTATCTTGATCTTGTATCCTGCCACTTTGTTGAGTTGGTCAACTATGTCCAGTAGTTTTCTTGCTGAGTCTTTAGTCTAAGTATACTATCATATCATCTGGATATGGAGAAAATTTTACCTCCTCTTTGCCAATTTGGATACCTCTTATTTCCTTCTCTTGTCTTATTGCAACTGTTAAGGCTTTTAATACAATATTGACTAGAAGAGGTGATAGTGGGTATCCTTGCTTAGTTCCTGTTCTCAAAAGAAATGCCTTTAACCTCTCCAATTGAGGACAATGTTGGCTCTCAGGTTTGCATATATACTTTTTATTATGTTGAGAAAATTCCCTTCTATTCTGATTTTGTTGAGTGTTTTAATAAAGAAAGGGTTTTGGATTGATCATATGGTTCTTATTGTTTGCTTTGTTACTGTGATGAATTACACTGATTCTTTTTCTTATATTGAACTATCCTTGCATGCCTGTAATGGTAATAGCATTTTTTTTAAATGTATCGTTGGATTCTATTGGCCAGGATTTTATACAGGATTTTTGCATTTATGTTCATGAGAGACATTGGCATATATTTTTCTATTTTGGTGGCTTTGATATCAAGGTTATGTTTGCTTCATTAAATGAGTTTTGGAGAATCCCACCTTTTTCTATTTTGTGAAATAGTTCATGTAGAATTGCTGACAGTTCTCTTAATGTTTCATAAAATTCACTTGTAAAACCATCTGGTCCAGTGCTTTTGTTGATTGGAAGTTTTTTTTTTAACTTTTCAATTTCTTCCTTTTTAATGAGTCTATTAAGGTGTTCAATTTCCGTTTATATCAGTTTAAATTGTTGTTGTTGTTGTTGTTATGTGCTGTTGAGTCACCTGCAACTCGTAGTGACCCTGTACAACAACCCTAAATTCTGTTCTATCCCTTGGCAATCTTATTGTTTCCAACATGCCTATCCTATCCCCATTACCCCAGTGATGGAATCAATCCATCTTATCAAGGGTCTTCCTCTCCTACACTGTCCCTCCACCCTTCCAAGCATCCCTCTCCAAGGACTGATCCCGCCTTGCAACATGTCCAAAGTATGTCAGATGGAGCTTCAGAATCCTTGTCTCCAAGGAGAAGCCTGGCTTCACTCTCTCTAGGATGAACTTGTTTGTTCTCCTAGCAGTCCACGGTATATTCAGTTCTCTTCTCCAGCAACAAAGCTCAAAAGCATCAACTTTCCTTCTATCTTCTAGTTATTGTCCAGCTCTCTGATGCATAGCAAGCAATTGCAAAGATCATGGCCTTTATCAGGCCCACCTTAGTGTTCAGACTGACATTGTTGATCTTCAGTACTTTGGCGAGGTCTCTGAGAGCAGAGTTTTCCAACACAATTTGTCTTTTAATTTCCTGGCTTCTGGTACCAACAGTGTTTATTGTAGAACCAAGCAAACTGAAGCTGTTAAGAGTATCAATCTCTTAATCATGCATCGTGATGCTGCCAATCATCCCAGTGGTGAGAATCTTTGTTTCTTGATGTTGAGCTTCAATCCATATTGATGCTGCAGTCCTTGACCCTCCACAGCATGCACTTCAGGACCTCCTCAGTTTCAGCAAGCAGGATTGTCTCATCTGCATAACGCAGATCGTTGATGAGTCTACTTCTCCACATTGAGCCCAGCCTTCCAAATGATATGTTCAGCATAAGATTGAAAAGACATTGAGATAGGACCCATCCCTGACACACACGCTTCCCAATTTTGAACCATGCAATGTTTTCTTGCTCTGTTCTGATAGCTGCCTCCTGGTTCAAGTATAGGTTTCGCATAAGTACAAGCAAATGTTCTGGAATTCTCATTCTTCTCAGAGTCACCTACTGTTTGTTGTGACCCACACAGTCAAATGCCTTTGTATAGTCAGTTAAACACAAATATATATTCCTCTGGTACCCTCTGCTTTCAGCCAAGATCCATCTGAAATTAGCTATAATGTCTCTAGTGACTCAGCCTCTTCTAAATCCAGCCTACACTTCAGGCAGTTCTCTGTTAATGTGCTGTTCCTGTTGTTTTTTGATAATCTTCAGCAGAATCTTGCTTCCATGTGATATCAATTGTACAGTTCAGTAATTTCCACACTCTATCAAGTCACCTTTCATGGGATGGAAACAAATATAGATCTCTTCCAGTCAGTTGGCCAGGCGGTTGGTTGTCCTCCAGATTTCTTGGCACAACTTAGTGAGCACACCCAGGGCAGCATCTGGCATTTTGTGATTTTGTAAGTATTTGTCCATTTTCTCTAGGTTTTCATATTTGTTTGAGTATAGTTTTTCATAATATTCCATTGTTAACCTTTTAATTTTAGTTGGTTACTTTGTGACATTGCCTGTTTCATCTCTTACTCAAATTATTTGTGATTTTTCCTTCTTTTCTTTTGTTAGTTTTGCTAGTGGTTTGTAGATTTTATTGACCTTTTTGAAGAACCAACTCCTAGTTTTGTTGATGGTAAAAAGAGTATTTTCTATTGTATTTCATTCTTTTCCTGTGACATTCTCATTATCCCTGACACACTTGAACATATTGCTGCATTCACTGGGTCAACCTCTCCCTCTCCATGTATATGTCCCTATTTCAAGGAATAACCTCTCCTAGTAACCTGCCCTGAGTGGGAACTAGAAGAAATAAAAAATGAAATTAAAAAGTTTTTGAAACAAATGACAATGAAAACACAACTTACCAAAGCCTCTGGGAAAGAGGCATCCCATGCACAAGAAATGAAGTTGTTTGTGAGGAGACACAAGGCAGAATGTGGAGACCTGGTTGGAAAACCAGGAAGCTTTGATTTTTTCCTTCAAGAACAAGCTCCAGATGTTTCTCTCACTCCCTTCTGATTAAGCTTATGGGGTCTCATGTGATTCAGCCAAACAGCAGTGACCCCCCCCACACACACACAAAGTACCTCACTCAAGTGAAGGAAGAAAGATAAAAGGCATTGGGGAAAAAAATAAGGCCCCAGGAATTAATTTAATACTCATCAATGTATTTCTGGAAATAGATGCAATCATGGATATGATCACCAGTCTCTACTAACAAATACATAAAACCTTTTTTCAGTCAACTGAAAGAGATCAGTATTTTTTTCCTATTGCCAAAAAATGTGATTCAACATAGTGTATGTTACCACATCAGTAGAAAATCTGATTGTTGTTGTTGTTAGGTGCTGTTGAGTCAAGTATGTTGCATAGCCACCCTATGAACAAAAGATCTGAATCATATTTGATCCTGTGCCATCCTTACACTTCCTTCCTGACACACAAGAGCCCATTGCAGTAGTCACTGTGTCAGTCCACCTGGTTGAGGGTCTTCCTCTCCTTCACTGGCTCTCCACCTTGCCCAGCATCATATCCTTCTCCAAGGAATTGCACCTCCTAGCAGCATGCCCAAGGTATGTAAGGCAAAGCATCATCAGTCTTGCCTCCAAAGAGCACTCTGGCCATTCCCTCTCCAAGACATATTTGGTTGTTCTTTTGGCAGTCAATGGGATATTCAGTGCTTTTCTCCAACACCACAGCTCAAAGGCATCAATTTTTTTTTATCATCCTTATTCACTGTTCAGCTCTCAGATGCATAACAAATGATTGGAAAGATCATGGCCCGAATCAGATACACTTAAGTCCTCAAACTGACATCAGTACTTCTCAGTAACTTGAAAAGGTCCCTAACTGCAGACCTTCCCAATGCAATACGTCTCCTGATTTCCTGACTGCTGGTACCAAGGGTGTTATTTGTTGATCCAAGCAAGATAAAGCTGTTGACATTTTCAATCTCCTCTCCATCCATCATGACACC
>NW_006399969.1:3604101-3604923 GCF_000299155.1 Elephantulus edwardii
ATCTAAAAACAATAATAACAACATAGAGAAAGCTTCATTGGCCTAGTGGACAGAAAGTTATGCTACCAAGCCCAAGCTGAGTGATTTTAATCTGCAGCACTTAGGCCTGGTTTAAATTGTTTTTTGTCAAACATTCTTCTATGTGGTATAGCACTGGTCTGTGCATTGCTGTACAGAGGTAACTCATGGTTGTTGTGATGCTAAACACTGTGACACTGATGTACAGATTCAATAATGGTTTACACATAGTGAAGTGGTGAACTGTGTTTGGTAGAGCTTCCCAATTAAAACAAGCTTGGAAGCAGGAATGGCATCCACATTCAAAATGGCTTGCCTCACGAAACTCTATGAACAGTGTTCAGACATTTCATTAATAGGGTCACTATGAGTTGTATACGACTCAATGGTATTTAACAACAACAACAACAACAAACAACAACATATGTCTCAAGAAAAAGTGACAAATCTAACTTAGCCTAGAAGGGTCCAATTATTCTTTCTTCTTACACAGAACAACTTGTGGGAAAGGATTTATTCTTTGTTCATATACTTAACATATTCTCTTACTTTCCATATGTACACACTCTCTCATTGTCTAAAAATAAGTACTGAAATCTTCCGCAATTAGATAGAGGTGATAAATGAACAATCTTGTGATTAAATAATACTAAAAAACACATGCAATGTATAAAACAATATTTTCTTTTTTTTTAATTTAAAGAAAATTTACCACCACAAGATAAAGGTAAATAATCCAATAGAAAAATGGGCACAGCATATGAACAGATACTTCACTGAAGATGGCATTCAGATGGCTAACAA
>NW_006399969.1:3605023-3606224 GCF_000299155.1 Elephantulus edwardii
TTGAAATGGATAAAAAATTAAAAAATAAAGTCACTGTGTCAATCCATTTTGTTGAATATTTTTTCTCTTTTTCTGACTCTCCTCTTTTCCCATTTTCATGTCTTTTTTTTAATGGCTGACCTTTCCTGACAACATGCACAAAGTATGTTAAGATGGAATTTCACTACCTTTTTTCTAAGGAGCTCCCTCATCACACTTTCTCCAAGACAGTCTTGTTTGTTCTTTGGCAGTCATTAAATAATCAATGCTTTTCTCCAATATCACTGTTGAAATCCATAACTTCTGTAATCTTTGTCCACTTCCCAACTTTTAGATGTATAGGAAACATTTGAAAATACCATGGTTTATCTCAGGCACACTTTAGCCTTTAAATTCACATTATTGCTCTTTAGCACTTTGGACAGGTTTATGACAGTAAATTTTCCCAAAATAGCATCTATTTTTATTTTTTAAGTGCTGCTAACATCGAGGTTGATTGTGAATCCAAGTAAAATAGCATTATTGACAGCTTCAATCCTTTCTCCATTTTTTATGTTGCCTACTAATCCAGTAGTAAGACTCTTTTCTGTATTGATATTGACAAATAAAATCTAATATCCATAAATAAATTAAAATACCCATAATATTTAGGTAGAAGTATTTATGGAGTAAATACAAACATGAGTGAGTAAGACTAAATTGCCAATGAGTTAATGAAGAAAACCTACAAGTGAAACTCAAATTGATTCAACTTTAAATGTTTTTTTGCACCAGAAAATTGCCCAGTCTTCCATTGATTCTTCACCATTGTCCTGGGGCAAGAGCTCCTGAAAAGGTTGATGAGCAGTGGAGAGACCAACTAACACTCTCATAGATGCTTGAGCCTAGCCAGTTCCCATTAAATTGACCATCTCGTAGTGAACCTACGTGGATCAAATTAGAACTCTGCTCCATAGGGAATTCAAAGGCTGGTTTGCAGAGGGAGAACATCAAGCTTGTCATTCTGGTCTATCTTATCTAGGAACTCTATTGAAATCTACACCATACCAACACACTAGTGGTAATTGCACTCAAGATGCATTAGTCAGGAATCAAATCCAAGTGTAACTGAATGAGTGAATTTATACTTTACCACAGAGGTTAGCACTTTTCTTTGCACAAGAAAAATCAAAAGAGATGTTTTGGGCCAGCACTGAGGGTTAGAGTCCTTAGTTCTAGGTGT
>NW_006399969.1:3608584-3609975 GCF_000299155.1 Elephantulus edwardii
GAGTATTGAATGTACCATGGACTGCCAAGAAAGCAAACAGATTCATCCTGGAGAGGGTTAAACCAAGGCTGCTCCTTGGAGGCAAGGATTCTGGGGCTTTGTCTAACATACTTTGGACATGTTGTAAGGAGGGACAGGTCCTTGGAGAGGGACATAATGGTTGTAAGGGTGGAGGGACGGTGCAAGAGGGGAATACCCTCTATGAGGTGGACTGATTCAATGACTGCGGTAATCATGATGGGTGTGTTAGAGGCAGTGCGATTGGCACAGGATATAGCAGGGTTTACGGCTGTTGTACATAGGGTCTCCATGAGTCGCAAGTGACTTGATGGCACATAACAACAACAACAACAACAACAAGAATTTTTTAATGCCATCTTGAAGGTCTTAAAAACACTACTGGATTCACCGAAAGAACGGAACAGAAAAAACAAGATATTAACACTACTTGGGTGACACAGAAGTATAATGAAATACACAGTTAAAGTCCAAATGCTGTAAAAACGCAACATGCTCAAATCACTTGATCTAAGGCTATATTTCAGTTTTCAGAAATTGAGAATGAGTAAGAATTCTGTCATGCTGTACACTTAAACTATGTATTCTCTTTCTATGTAGTGATAGATATATGTAAATGATTATCTAAGATAATTATGGTTGTTGTCAGGTGCCATTGGGTCAATTTGTAAAAGGCCTCTTTAAAAGGCTAAAGATAGTCATTGTAGTAGAATTTAAATTATAGATTTCTTAAATATTAATTTATTGTTCAAACATCAGCTGATGGTAGTTCCCATTGCTATATACTTTTCCATTGCAATATACTTTTTGATTCCCTGGATACTGGTGCCAAGAGTGTTGACCATAGAACCAAGCAGACTAAAGTTAATAACAATCTCTGTCTCTTCACCATGCATCCTGATGCTGCCAATTGGTCCAGTGGTGAGAATCTTTGCCTTCTTGACATTGAGCCTCAATCCATACTGAAGGCTGCAGTCCTTGATCCTCTGAAGCAAGCATTTCAGGTCCTCCTCAGTTTCAGCAAGCAGGGTTGTTTCATCTGCATAACACAGATTGTTACTAGATCTTCCATCAATCCTGACTCCACACTTCTCCTCATAGAGCCCAGCTTCCAAGATAATATGTTCTGCATACAGATTGAAAAGTTATGGAGACAGGACACGTCCCTGGCGTACACCTTTCCCAATTTTGAACCATGCAGTGTTTCCTTGCTCTGTTCTGATGACTGTCTCTTGTTTCAAGTACAGGTTTCTCATTAGCACTATCAAGTGTTCTGGGATTCTCATTCTTCTCAGAGTCAGCCACAGTTTGTTATGATCCACACTTTTGCATAATCAATAAAACACAGATAGACATTCTTCTGGTATTCTCTG
>NW_006399969.1:3612465-3616020 GCF_000299155.1 Elephantulus edwardii
GTCCCATTCATCTATTTTCTCTTCTCCTGGTTGTAAATTTTTCAGAATACTGGGAAGACTCTTTATGTTGTGGATTAGGACTACTAAAGTTTTTCCAATATTAGCTTCTATTTTGTTGACAATATTCTTCTAGTCTTTTGCCCTCCCCCATTAATACTCCTACAACTTTTCTAATATAGGCACAGTATAAATAATAAATTAAGAATTAGTTAATCAGTCATGAACTGCCCTGACAACACATCAGCCTGATTGATTGGTCTCAAATTATGAAATCCATTAAATAAACATATAAAAATTGAAGGGACACATTTGGGCGCTTTAAAAAGGAAGCTCTTTAGTTTAATATTATCAAGATAACCGGGTTCATCACCAAGTGATGGATGGAGGAGGCTACAAATTTCAGGGGAGAACCAATCAATGATAGGTGGGCAAGAGAACAAAGAAGTAGGACAACTGAGAGGTCTTGGAATAAATCATAACTAAATCCTCTGCTATAGTAGTGTCTCCCCACCCAACCAGCTTGCGCCTTGCTGGACCACCATAATGTCCATTTCCAAAGGACTAGACTGTCTTGTTACCTCCTTTTAAAAAAAATAAATAAAATTTTATTTCAATTGTAGTTTCAACTAACATTTACAGAAAAGTTAGATTTTCATTCATTCATTGACTTTTTCCCTGTTGATTACCTCCTGTGGTTTTAAACTTTGTAAAAATCTCCAGGGACATAGAGGTTGCAGGTAAAGTGTCTCTTAATGTGCAGGACAGCCAGGAGGACCTATACATTTCCAGACTCAGATCTCAGAGAGGGAGGGCAGGACACAAGCCACTAAGCCTTAGCATCTCAACCTGGTTTTATTATTAGATGTTGTCAAGTTGAGAATGACTCAAAGAGACCTTATGGACAACAGATCTGAACCTCATTCTATCTTGTGCCATCCTCATAATTTCTGACACATTTGAGCCCATTTCTCAGTGGCCATGTCAACCTATGGAGGGTCTTCATTTCTTTTGTTCACCCTCCACTTTTCAAATCTGTTTTCAACGTATCAACACTAGGAAGGAGCCTGCCAAGCAAACACAAGAGGTAGAATGGGTTTTGCTGATAAGCAGACCTGGCAAACTGAATGTAATGTGGCAAGAAATAATTAAAAAAAAACACATTTACAAGTGTTCATGTCTTTCGTTCATAGGGTCACTATGTGTCATCTACAACTTGATGACACTTAATAACAACAACGAGAAAGCTCAGTTGGCCTAGTGAACAGAAAGCAATGGTACCAAGCCAAAGGTGGGTAATTTTAATCAGTGGCCCTCAGGCCTGGTTTTAATTGTTTTTGGTCAAACATTCTTCTAAGTGGTATAGCACTGGTCTGTCCATTTGCTGTACAGAGGTAACTCGCTGTTGCTGTGAAGCTGAACACTGTAACATTGATGTGTCAAGTGCGATAATGGTTACCCATGGTGGACAGTGTTTGGTGGTGCTCCCCAATTAAAACAAGCTTGGAAATAGGAGTGGCATCCACTTCCAAAATAGCTTGCCTCCGGAAACCCTATAAACTTGGAGAAATGATGAAAGTTATACAAGGTCTTTCATTCATAGGGTCGCTATGAGTCATCTATGACTCGATGGCACTTAACATTTAAAACAAGGCTACTGAAGTTGTAAAATGTCATTGCCTATATTTACAATTTTATTAAAAATAAAATGGCAAAAAAGAAAGAAATGGCATGAAATTTCTGTAACCTGAGTTACGAAGTCAGCTAGTCCCTGATTAGATTCCAAGTCCTGTGTGTTTTACTTTTGCGTGACCTTTAACAGTACACTTAAATTCATCAGGCTTCAGTTTCTCAACTGTGAAATGGAGATAATATAGATGGCAATGGGAATTAAAGAGTGATGCAAGTAAAACTCATTCCTCACATTCCCAATCCCTAGAGAGTCTTACAAGATCTGAAACTGTAGAAGCTTCTCAAAAAGGGCAGCAAGTCATTTTGGTGACCTGAGACCATGACTATGACTTTAAAGGAGCCAACTGGCCAGGTAGGCAAGGGACCCTCCAGTAGTGCCCTGTAACTGGGTTGCACTTCTAAGACCTCTGAATGAGCAGATTAATGGATAATAACACTTGAAGGAATAAAAAGAGGGTAAATATTTGTTACCTCAATATAAATAAACATCTTTCCCACTGAACTTATAAGCAATATTTAGATAAAACAGGAAAACATTGAAGTTGTCAAGAATTTAATTTTATATGCACACCCACCCATGTTTATTGCAGCTTTGTTCACAATAGCAAAGAGCTGGAAACAACCTAAATGCCCATCAACAAACAAATGGGTAGAGAAGCTCTGGTATATTCACACAATGGAATACAATGCTGCATTGAAAAACAAAGAATTCATGAAATATTATACAAAATGGATGGCCCTGGAAGGCATATGCTAAGTGAAATATCTCAGTTTAAAAAGGACAAATATTGTATAGGTCCACTATTGTAAAACGGGGCTGACATCAGAGTTGAGGGGAGACTGAGAAAGAGGGAATAAATAACATATACTACATTGAAACAGATGAGGACGAGAACTATTTAAAAGCGATGTATGATTAGGTATTATTATCATGACAGGAGTCCAGAATGAAGGCTGCATAGTAGAGTGGACTTGGGGGGAGGGATTGTATAACAGTGAATGAATTTTTCTTTTACTTATCAAAGAGAAGAGTTAGCTGGGGAGGACGGAGGGATGGTTAGGGAGAAAAATCCAACAATGAATGAATGAAAATCCAAAGTCTCTGTAAATATACATTGAATTTAATAGTAAAACATTTATTTTATTTGTTGTCACAATCACTGCTCATGGAAACCATCAAGAAATCAATTGATGCACTATATTGGGCAAATATTAAGAAAAAAAAATCTCTTGAAAGTGTTATAAAGAAGTCACTTTGAGGACTAAGATACACCTGACCTAGGGTTTTGAGTCACCTCATAAGCATGTTTAAGTCTAAGAATGAAGACTGAAGAACTGATGCCTTTGAATTATTACTGGTGAAAAATAATGAATACACCATGGACTGCCAAAAGAATGGAAAAAAAAAAAGAAATTTACATTTGTCTTGGAAAAAAATAGAGGCAAAATGTTCTTCAGAAGCTAAGATGGTGAGTATTTTACCTTATATACTTTGAAGGAAGTATCAGAAGGAAATGTTATCAGAAGGAAATGGAGCAGAGCATCATGTATGTAAAGCAGAGGGTGACCATGAAAGGGGGAAATCATCAACAAAATTAGTTGACACAATGGCATAAACAATATAATCAAACAGCAATCGTTGTAACAATGACCCAGGATCAGATAGTATTTCATTCAGTTGCTGAGTTGGAACTGACACACAAGGACACCTAACAACCTAAGAAAATCTTTGTTGGAATCCTTCAATGATGTAAATGGTTATTGCTGTTAACTAAAAGGTTAGAGTTTCAAGTTCATCCAGAAGTGCTGCAGAAAAAAAATGTCTGGTAAGTTACAATGAAAGAATCTTTTCTTTTACTTTTCCAT
>NW_006399969.1:3616420-3622280 GCF_000299155.1 Elephantulus edwardii
AAAAAAAAGGATCACCAGTGAAATTTTTAAAGCACAGTTCTGCTCTGCCACACATAAGGTCGTCAGGTTGTTGTTGATAGGTATAATTGAGTTGACTCATTGCAACCCTAAGAACAAAGTATCTGAACCCTGCACTTGTTCTGCCCATGAAATGCCCCTCAAAAGAATTAATCCACACGTTTGTAAATACACATAAGCACTTTATTCCACATGTGGAGACTTTCTTCCTCCTTCGGAAGGTGGCAAGGGGAAAAGCCCCGAGTCCCCCCTCATAATTGCTTTTATGGCTTTCCTGGGTGCCACTGTCAGGGCGGGGAGATGGAAATCGTGGTTGGTGGGTCAGGGGGGGTCAGTCATGTGGGTCGGCTTTTGACGGGCTGGCTACTTTGCCCACCTTTACTCTTTTTATGTCACTAGACACTAGTTAATTCTTTACTTTGCAAGAACAGGTAGGATGTTACCTGGGGCATTTGTGTTTGCCTTAAGCAAAGAATTTTTATGGCCCCTTTGCTTCTGGTATTAATGGGGGTTTATAAAAAATGGGGTTTATGCTGTCCCCTCACACTAACCTATGTCATCCTCATCGTCTCTGACATATTTCAAACCATTATTATATTCAGTGTATTCTATTGAGGGTCTTCCTTGCTTACACAACTCTCCAAATTTCCAAGCTTAGTGTTGAAGCATGAGATCACCATGAGCAGGTCAAATTATGGAAACCAATAATGTTTTCTGAGTGATTACTCTGTGCTGGGCATTATGCTCATAACTTCATGGTCATCTTGATTTAATTTTCATGAAAATCTACTATTATCTCCATTTCACAGTTGAGAAATTGAAGTATCAAGAGATTAAAGAAACTGCTCAAAGTGACACATAACAGTGAGTGGCAGGACTTGAAATTTAACCTGAGACTTTCTTAGTTCCTAACTCATGTTCGTAAAATGAGTGCTACTCCAATTCATTTATTAAATGAGAAGACAACAGCTGTATTTTTTTCTTCTCCCTGTAAAACGTAGTCTGTGTACCTATTCTTGCCCTTTTTGTGGATGATTATATTCCTGGCAAGTTTGTAGCTTATTTGAGTCACTCTTTGGTTACATAATTTAGTGCTGCTAAAATAGAATTGCACAAGTGGATGGCTGTAGAAAACACAAATATTTTACAATTTAAGAAGCTGGATGATCTAATTCAGGGCACAAGCTTGCAAAGAAATCTTTCTCACTCAGTTTGTTTCTTCTATGTCTCATAGACATCTGTGTTCTCTGTATTCCTTCTACATGTGTCTTGATATCAGTCTTCTCCTGGACCTAGGAGCTTCTCAGCATAGGACCTTGAGGTTCCTACTCTCAGCTCTTCTTTCTTTGTGGCAGCCCAGTATCTCTGATCAATGTTTATTTATATTTCACCTTTTCATATCTCAGAAGAGATTGACTCAAAATACAGCCTAACACTGGGTCTTTGAGAAGTTGGGAATAGGGAGCTCTAGTGGCTTAGAGGCGAGAAGCTACATTGCAATCCCGCAGGTGTATGGCTCGAAGACACCAGATTCTTTGCTGGAGAAGGCACAGCAATCTCCACCTGTGCCAGTCGGGTCTGACTCGACAGTACACAACAAGAAAAAGAGAAAGAAAAAACCCCACAAAAACAAACAAAAAAAACCCAACACCACCAAAAAGGTGGAAATAGATATTACAGTTGATCCAGATATCCCACCACTATGTATATATCCTAAAAAGATAGCAAATAGAGGGGTAAAATATATAAAATAAAAACAAAAGAGCTGTGACACAAACAGATATGCACACCCACGTTCATCTCAGCATTGCTTAACTACAAGGAAAAGATGGAAACAATTCAAATGTTTATCAGTGAATGAATAGATGAACTGTGGTACATAAAAATGATAGAATACTATGCAATATTACAGAATAACAGTGAGGAATTAATGAACTAGCACATATCATGCATGAAGATGGAGCTCGTTTATGCTGTGAAATCTCATGAAATGAAAAGACCCTTCTCACACTTGAATTAGTCAGTCCATCTCCTCTGTCTGTTACTTGTTGTCATCCATCAATTTCATCTCCTGGAAAGATGTGAGACCTTCAAAGTGAATCTATTGAACAGATCTGAACTGTCCCATAGAGTCCCCAAGGCTGTTAGCTATATGTCTCTGCAGAAGACTGTCACATTTTTCTCTGTGGAGTGACTGATGGTTTCAAACTGCTGATCTTTTGGGTACTAACCCAGTGCTTAATCACTGCACCACCAGCACTTCTCCTATCTCCTTTACTACTTAAAGCTACAATCAACAACCTTGGTACCATACCAGTAGTCAGGAAATCAAAAGGCATGTTACAAAGGGAAAGGCTGCAGTCAAGGATGTCAACTTAAAGATGAAGTTTCACTTGCTCCAAGCCATGATCTTTTCAATTATTTGCTATGTATTTGAGAGTTGGATAGTGAATAAAGATGACAAAGAACTGAAGACTTTTAGTTGTAGTTCTGGAAGAGAGGATAGAATATTCCATGTACTGCCAAGAGGACAAACTAATTATGTCTTAGAACAGGTTGCAGGCAGGAAAGATGGTGAAACTTCATCTCACATACTTTAGGCATGTCATTAGGAGGGATCAGGTCTTGGAAGAGAACACTCTGCTCAGAAAAATGGAGGGTTATCAAAGATGGGGAGGACTCATGAGAAGATGCATTGACTTAGTGACTCTAACAATGGGTTCAAGTACGTCAGACATGATGAGAATGACACAAGATAGGGTAGGGTTGCTGTGAGTTGTTATGGGAAGCCAATACTAAATATTTGTAATAAACGGAATGCTATTTCAGGATGTGGGGAGGTGAGGTACAAGCAAGAGTTCACCCTGAGGCACTAAGGCAATCCTTAGGGGTTTAACAGATTCTTGCATTTGCTAACCCCACCCTCCTGAGTCAAGGGGAAGGTTTTCAAATAGAAAGAGCTTGGCTTCATTTGCATTGAATTATCTTTGTGATTTACTTTCTGATAATTTTCAATAGAGGGAAGCAGGAATGGGAGTCTTCAGTGGAGAAATGCTGACCCCCTGTTTTTCATGCTCTCTGCTCTATCTCATTCCTGGCTGCCTGTCTCATTATTAATAATTATAAAAGTACTTTACCCTTGGTCTGCAACAAGTTGTAACTTGTAGCAACTACAACAATTATAACAAGTGTCTCTTAAGTTTAGATGGAGAATAAAGAAGGTCACAGTCCGAGATCTCCAGGAAGCTCTGAGATAGAGACCAAAGTGCATGGTATATTTAGGGGATCAATCCCTGTGGAAAAGAACGGTAGATGCAGTAGGGGAACATTAAACAGTACCAGCAATCCTACTCCCACCTCCATCCAACTGAGCACTCTAGTGCCTGCTGACCCTTTCAGAGTTGTCTTGAGTTTGAGGTGAAAGGCTGGCGATTTGTACTCCATATTGATCAGTCATTGGATGTGGTTGCTCTTGGAAAGAGCTGTGACCTTGGAAAAGATTACTTCTGCAGCTAAAGCAGAGGAAGACATGATATCCCTTCTCTGGACTTCCTCAGAACACTTTAATCTTGACCTTGTGTCTCCCAAACTCGAGGACAACCCACCATGTTCCCAAGGCAGTTTTCTTGGAGTTCCAGAACTTTGTTTGATGCAGTTATGGAACATTTCCCCTTCTCTAATATACCATTAGGAGGCTCTGGCGGCCTGGTGGTAAGAAGCTGCATTGCCAACCCAGAGGCAATTGGTTCTAACCCACCAGGTGTTCCTTCAGAAAAAGATGAACAATCTCCTGCCATGTGAGTTACTGCCTCTGAAAACTCAGCAGAGGGTCACCTGTGAGTTGGTTTTTACTTGATAGAATTGTGTTTTTGAGTTTAATAAAAACCTTGACATTTTAACAGCTTAATGCATTTTCTGTTTTCTCTGGTATAGTTTAAAGATGGTAAGAGCCTTTTAACAGGCTATGGAAAGGGTGGTCTAGCACCTCAGAAGTACTTGGTACTAAGGTATATTGTTCTCAGGCAATGTTGGGGTTGATACCCTGAAATGACCTTGGTCATGCAACCTTATTTGATTTCCTCAGAGCCTTATTTGCCCAGAAATGCACTGTGGCTCTACTACAGGGAAGAGTGCTCAGGGATCATCCATAGCAAGTTCTTCTCCATCAAGGTTAAAGAAAGGGAGGATGGAAAAACTTCAAGTGGGACTACCTGGTAAGTGGAGAAAAGCATCTCCAATGGGAAGATATTCTACCACATTCTGTCTCTTCCAAGCCTGGTGCTGTGTAGCATTACCACTGGGATCGTGGCCAATACAGTGATTAGTAAAACATGACCCAACTATTCCATGCTGCATATATTCCATCTGCACAAAGTCATCACTTAGTGATTTAGAATGGACCCCAACTGTCAAAGATTGTCCTGATTGGTGTGTTTGCTTCAAGCATTGATCTGACATTGTTACTGTAGGCATCAGCCTGCAACTTAGAGTATGGGATTCATCTCCATGTACCCTTTAGTTTATTTTATTGTATGTTATTATTTTTTCAAGAGGTTTCACATTTTTATTACTGGCCTTAAATAACTGAATGTAGAGACAAAAACTCTCAAACTCATTGTTGTTGGGTCAGAACCAACTCTTTAGCTAACCATAGCTTGTCCATTTTTCTCCCAAGTTGGCCCTGGTGGATTCAAACCACCAGAGAAATGCTGCCTTTGGGTTACCAACAAAATTACCTTTGGACTACCCCACCATACTTCCCTAAATGAGTGCAGGAATGCAAAGCAAAGCAAAAGAACTTTAGTGCCTATTTTTTTAACCTATCTCATTCAAACATCCTGATAGTGATTTTTCCCCCCAGCTTGGTAAAGCTACAAGGCTTGGTTCTCAAGGAATTATGTGTGCTGTCTCATGTGGTTTTTGAGTGCATCCATTCAACTGTGCTCTTCTCCAGCGCTTCCTCAAAATTTTGGTCATGTTGTTATTTTTTTACTTGAGTGCTCTAAGGAATATTTTCATTTTTCTACCCAGGAAACGCTTTCCTAGAACTCTCCTGAGAAGGATAAAGTCTGTGTGAGCACGGCATGAGATGCAGGTAGAGACAAGTCCCATATGTTCTCTTGTAAAATAATCAGGATTTCAGGTAATGACTACTCAAACCATATGGTAAATACATCTACCTTCCCATTACCTTTGAAATATCTTCCCCTTTATTTTTATATGTCACTCTTCAAGGAACCCAAGAAGTATCCTTAACCAGAGTTATTTATGTGTTGTTTTATTTTCCCTTTGAGGATTTTGCCCCACCATTTGGGCAATACCTTATGTATTTAGAAATAGTTTAGATCTGTCTTGTACTTTCCCTGAATATGGCCAGTACTCATAGAGTCACACATTCCATATAACAGAGTATAATCAATATCATAACTCTCTGTAAATACAGCATGCCAGTCTACTATTTGGTAAGTCTGACAAGAACTTTTAAGAGTAAATGTCTGTTACTATTATTTTTTGTTCCTTTCTTTTATTATTATTCATTTTAATGAACATTTACAGAGACTTTGGATTTCCATTCATTCATTGTTGCATTTTTCTCCATGCTCACCCCTCTCCCCAATTCATTCTTTTCTTTGAAAAGTAAAAGAAAAATTCTTTCATTGTTATACAGTCCCTCCCCCCAAGTCCACTCAGTTATGCAGCCTTCATTCTGGACTCCTGTCATGATAATAATACCTAATCATATATAGCTTTTAAACAGTTCTCTCCCTCATCTGTTTCAATGCAGTATACATTATTTATTCCCTCTTTCTCAGTCTCCCTTCAACCCCCATATCAGTCCCGT
>NW_006399969.1:3622920-3624088 GCF_000299155.1 Elephantulus edwardii
TGAAGTGTCTGTTCATATCCAGTGCCCATTTTTCAAATGGGTTATTTACCTTTATCTTGTTTTGGTGCTCGAGTATTTTATAAATTCTAGATTCTTATCTGACATGTAGTTATCAAATATTTTTTCCCAGTCTGTGGCTTCCCTTTTTATCCTGTGGAGAAGTTTTTGGATATGCGTAGGGATTTGATTCTTAGAAGGTCCCACCCATCTATTTTATCCTCTCCTGGCCGTAGATTTTTCAGGATGCTTGGAAGACATTTTATGTTGTAGATTAGGACTTCTAGAGTTCTTCCAAGCTTTTCTTTAATGAAATTTATATTCCTTTGTATTAGTCCTAGGTTCATGATCCATTTTGAGTTGGTTTTTGTGTATGGAGTGAGGTGTGAATCTTGCTTGAGTTTTCTACAAATAGTTTTCCAATTTTGCCAGCACCATTTGTTAAAAAGGTTGTCATTTCCCCACTTAACTGATTTCATTTCCTTGTCAAAAATTAGTTGACCCAAAGACATGTTGTGAGGAAGAGCTAGTCCTTGGAAAAAGATGTCATGCTTAGAAAGTTTGAGCGTCGGTGAAAGACAAGAAGAGCCTCAGTGAGATAGATTAACACAGTAACTGCAACAAAGGGTGCAAACATGGCAGATATCATGAGGATGGCACAGAATAGGGCAAGTTTCAGATCTACTGCTCACAGGGCCACTAAGAGACCTGGTCAACTAGATGACACTTAACAATAACTTTTAAGGAATACTTGTACAGCTTTTGATTGGGTTTGCTTTTAATTATTGTGGGAAGCATATATTTAGCAAAACATTTGCCATTTTAACAATTTTTCACTTGCATAAGTCAATGATGTTAATTATATGTCTTGTCTTGTAAAACACTTGCTTTTTATCCAATAATTCTTATCTCCCTTAACAGAATTCAGTGTCATGTAAGCAGTGGGTCCCTCATTCTCACTCCCTCATAACCTGTAACCAGCAATAAGCTTTCTTCCCTGTATATTTGCCTGTTCTTGGTATGTCTTATAAATGGGGTCATACAATCTTGGTCCTCTTGTGAGTGATTTGATTTTGCAATCACTCTTCAACTATGATAATTCTTCTAAGGCTTAACAGAGAATCAGTTCAGTTCTCACTCAGTGAGTCAGCATGTTAAGAACACTGAGGGC
>NW_006399969.1:3629223-3631048 GCF_000299155.1 Elephantulus edwardii
GGGGAGGGGTGGGAAGGGAGAAAATTGCGGCAATGAATGAATGGAAATCCAAAACCTCTGTAAAAAAAAAATTAAAAAATTAATTTAAAAAATTAAAAAAAAAGAACACTGAGGGCATGGCCCCCAACCTTCTGCCAAGAACAGATGTAAAGTCAGCGAAGACATTAAGAAACATTTTAATATTTCGTATGAGAAAGGTCCTGCGATGAAATATAAGACCTATCTTATCATCACCAGTAGAAGTAATGTTTAAAAGTACCAAATGCTGAAATAACAGTTTACATTTTTAACTCTTGGTTTGTTTGCATTTGGTTTTTGGTTTTGTTATGCATCACTTCATAATTACAATAGGGTGCCTCCACAAGATATACTGGAAATTCTCATCCCCAGTGATAATTAAGTAATTTACGGACAAAGAACCTAGGACAACTGGTTCTGACTTGTGCCACTGTGTAAAATATCTGGTTTTCTGCTGTTTGCATCCAATTAATAATGCCAATCCTGGCTTTTCCTTCATCCATCAAGAGATGTTTATTCCACTGAGTGTTCCCTATGTTTCTTGAGCCCTGGATACAGTTACAAAAGTAATTTTATTCTCAGATACCCAGAAATAATACATTGCATGATAAGGGAAGAATATTCAGAGCCATTCTAGGTGAAAGTGTCCACAGGGTCAAGAAACAGTAGTTTATAATTGTCAAAATCGAGATTGATAAATAAAATCAGAGAGTAAGTACAGTCACAAGTACTGACCACAGTCAAGTAACAATCACCATACAGAAGTGAGGGGCATAATGCTAGACAAGGACACAATGTTTGGTGAACTAGTGGATCTGCAAAAATAAGGGAGAGTCTTAATGAGATGAATGGGCAAAGCAGCTGCAACAGAGGACTCAAGCAAGCCAGCAATAATGAAGATGTTGCAGGATAAGCAACACTT
The DNA here is from genome assembly GCF_000299155.1 of Elephantulus edwardii. Lineage (NCBI taxonomy): Eukaryota > Metazoa > Chordata > Mammalia > Macroscelidea > Macroscelididae > Elephantulus > Elephantulus edwardii. The sequence continues at coordinate 3,630,164 of NW_006399969.1, forward strand.
TGTTCTCATGTCAATAGGATGACCATGGGCTACAGGACACCAATATGCAACAGAAGTCAAAACAAAGCAAATAATGTGCTTGTTTACCAGTACAAAAGAAATCTCCAGCTTATAAGTCTGGGACTTGTGCAAAGACCCATTTATTCCTTTATTAGGGAAGAAATTTCTTACCTATCAGCTATTCTGTGCAAGATCCTGTGTGCTGTTACACGTCATTGAGTGACTGGGCATCTATGAATGAGAAACTGAAACCTTGCAGCATTCTGTGTCATCCTCACAATCTCCACTATCCTAAGCCCGTTGCTGCACTCATGCAAGATCCTATGCTCCACATTAAGTTGATCCTCACCCAAAGATCTCAAGTGCTTAAGACACTGGAATGGGTTGTCAAAGAAAGTTCAAAGTCTCTACTCTAGAACTTTCTTTTTCTTTTTATATCTTGTTCGTCATCTTCATCTTCTTTTTTAATAGTGGATATAAAATAGATTACATTTGTGGAAAGGCTCGGTGGAGAAGCTCAAAACACCAGGCCGGGTGCTGATTGTGGGCCAGACCACCAACTACTCATATGTAAGTTCAAGCTGAAGTTGGAGAAAATTAAATCCAGTCCACAGGAACCACATTTTTATCTTAAGTCTATCACACTCGAATTTCAAAACCATCTCAGGAACAGGTTTGAGGCCTTGAACACCAATGACGTAGACCAAATGACCTCTGGGAGGATATCAAGAATATTGTCCATGAAGAATGCAAACGATCATTACAAAGGCTGAAAAAAGAAGAAAAGACCAAGATGGATGTCAGATGAGACTCTGAATATTGCATTAGAGCACCGAGAAGCCAAAGCTAAAGGAAGAAACCAAGAAATCAAAGAGCTAAACAGAA
>NW_006399969.1:3632561-3638085 GCF_000299155.1 Elephantulus edwardii
AAGCTTCGTCTGACATACTTTGGGCATGTTGCAAGGAAGGACTGGTCCTTGGAGAGGGACATCATGTTTGGCAGAGTGGAGGGACGGCCCAGGAGAGGAAGACCGTCAATGAGATGGATCAATTCTGTGACTGGAGTGGTGGGAATAAATGCGTTTAGGATGGCTAGGTTGGCACAGGATAGGACGGCATTTAGAGCTCTTGTACGTATGGCCACTATGAGTCACAAGTGACTCAATGGCACATAACGACAACATACTAAGACACCCTAGGTGGTGCCCAAACTCTACTGACAGTTGTTTAGAATTTGATTGTTAACTCCGCAGTCACTAGTTTGAACCTACGTACCCTTCCCTACAGAAGAAATACTTGGCAGCCTGATTCTATAAATATGCTTGTTATTGTTTACTGTGGAGATAGAGCCAATGCATAGCTGATGATACAGTGAGTTTTCAGAGGCAGTTAATCCCAGAGGAGAAGATTGCCCATCTTTCTCCTGTGGAGCAACAGGTGGATTTAAACCATGTGCCTCTGGAATTGCAGCACATCTTTTTACAATAAGGCCACCAAACTTGTAAAGATTAGAATCTTGGAATCCTTAGTGAGCAGTTCTACTTTGTTTTATGGAGTCACTATGATTCAGACTCAATTCTAGGGCAATGAGTTTGATTTGGCTATAGAAGGTAAAACATGTAGGAGGAAAAGGAAAAGAAAGAGTGAGGGAGTGTCATGATCAATATCACAGAGGCTTTATATTTTTTTATGTTGACTGGTATAATCTGTTTATACCTCATAGAAATAGCTCATAGAATGAAGATTGTTTTCAAAGAGTAAAAGATAAAAACTGCATGCCTAGTTACAAACCTAACACTTTAATAAGAGGTCTGCCTTTCCCTTTTTCTCCTTTCCCCCTACCCTCTGTCCTCCCACACTCCCTTTAGTCTAACTAAAACTAATCAAGCAATCCACAGATTTAAAACTGTTTGTAAAGTCCATTCATATTTTCATTTATAAATCATTCATTTTTATTTGCCTCTACCTCTGTTCTCATCCATTTTTGCAGACATTTTGATGAAGCAATTGGAATTCCTGCTACAGAGAGGAAATAGGATAAAATTATTTTAACAGAATCAACAGTCTCCTCTGATAAAAAAAAAAATACCACAAAAGGGACTTTCTTTATATTACTTCCATCTAGCAGTGCCTCTGGGGACTCAAGAAATTATAGTCATTTATAAAAAAAGGTTATACAAAATAAATCATTTTGTGAATTGCCAGGAATGTATAGAAAATACATTGGAAAACAGAGGAGTGTATAGGGCAGTGTGAGGTGACCCTTGAGTAGTGGCACTTATTTTTAAGGTCCCCACAGTATTATGACCTACCTGAACAGGAAATATATATAGATTGAAAATTTAATACTGGCTATAATGATATCATAGGAAGGAATTAGTTTATTTTGTTTGAATGTAATCGTTTGCCAAGTCATGACTCAATTATGAAGAACATTAGGGTTCTAATGCTAGACCTAATAAGTTTTACTTGTAGGACCTTGTCCACTGAACTTGGTATATGTGCTGTAGTGCTAAGGGCTAATGTCAGGTTCTAGAATAGAACAGAGTAGGACTCGTAGCAACCCTATGAACAACAGATCTGAATCCTGTCTATCCTATGCCATCCTCACCGTCTCTGATACACTTGAGCCCACTTCTGCAGTCACCATATCAATCTATTTCAATCAGGGTCTTCCTCTCTTTCACTCACCGTTGGCTCTTCCAAGAATGATGTCCTTCTCCAAAGAAGAGCCTTTGTCATCCTTGCCTCCAAGGAGTACTCCAGCTGCATCTTTTCCAAGACAAATCTGCTATTTCTTTTGGCAGTCCATGGGATATTCAGTATTCTTCTCCAACACCACAACTCAAAGTTATCAGTTCTTCTGTCATCCTTATTCATTATCCATATCTCAGATGCATAGATTATAGCCCTGGTGTGTCCACTTGCCATAGAGAGTGGTCACTGTGAAGCTAAATACTGTGACACTGATGTGTTAAATGCGTCAATCGTTACCCATGGCAGACAGTGTTTGATGGTGCTCCCTGATTAAAACAAGCTTGGAAGGAGGAGTGGCATCCACTTCCATAATAGCTTGCCTCCAGAAACCCTGTGAACCTGGAGAGAGGATGAAAGTCACACAAGTGTTGAGGACTTTCGTTCATAGGATCGGGGCCTACGACTCGATGGCACTTAACAACAACAGACACATAGCAAGTAATGGAAAAGACCATAGCCTGGATAGTGTATATAATGTCTCACAAGCAACTGAGCTCACATTTCCCCAACTCTGTATTGAATGACATCATGTTGGGAGCTTGAAGTTGACCATAGTTGGAGTATTTACATGAGGGAAATTGGCAAAGACTACAATCCAAGGCTTACCCTTCTCCTCCACCTCCCCCAATATCCAGTAGTCAAATATTAGCCACATTTCAGCTCTTTTTACTACTTCTTTACAATGTGATAGTCTCATGTGATCAAAATACCAGTTTATGTTTATGTAAATGTGAATAAATAATGGCATATCATTCATCTGACTAGAAGATTTGTTTCTGTTAAAAGGAACAGGCCAACACACTATGTCCACGTTATGTGCCCTGTGATAGGAATATTAAAGAGCTTAGTATTTGTCTTGCCTGTTACTAAGGTTGAAAATCAGTAAAAGAGAAAAAAAAATCCAGTTTGGATGCTACCACCACCCCCACTTCAAAAAAGAAAGTATAATATGATGTAACTGCTAGAACCAAGCATCACCACTGTTGGACAGTACACTCTGGACACCATATATTGGAGTTGTCATTGTTTTGTGCCATAAGTTGCCTTTTCTCAACACCACCCTGTTCAGCTACATTCTATGTGCACCTTGGGTTTTATCACTTCTACTTGCACCTAAGCCTCTTCAAGCACACAAGACAGTTATCCTAACAACCTCCACAGTGGTTAAGTTCATAGGTAACCCCCATTGGCACCACTTTTCACAGGTCAAACATGCTCCTCTCACTGAGCAGATCTCCTATGCCTCTCAAATGGTGGGCCCTACTACTCTTTGTCTCACTCAGATCCCAAGCCCTAAGTAACTCTTCATATTGTTACTAATCACTCCCTGCCTTTTAAAATTCTTAATTCGCAGGATAAAAGCAATGATCAACTTAACTGTGAACCAGCTGCTGCTACTACATCCATTTTCTCCCCTGGTTATTGATCCCTTGCCAACCCAATTCAGCCTCTGAGCCCCAGATCTTCACCCCTGTTCAGCAAGAAGTAGCTTTTCACTAAAGAGGCTGGAAATTAAGGCCTAGACCAAGGTCAAGGGGGAGAATAAAGGATTCAAAGAATAGGTCATGTCAACAAAGAGAGTAAACTGCCTCACCCAACTACCTGAACCATAAACCTCAATACAGCATTCCTCCCTTCCCTCCCTGAAGATCCCTGCTATAAAAACCTGCCCCAATCCACCTTGGGTGTGATTTTCCCTGGTCTATCTTTCTCCAGATGAAGGAATCTCTTCTGGGAACTCCCTTAACAAAGGTACTTTAAGATTAAAAAACAAAAAACAAAATAAAAAAAGCCATCCAAAACTTAGAGATACACAGAAGCATGAAACATTTTTGCAATGCCTCTGGTCTCTAATTTTTCAGCTTTCTTGCACAAAAATATGAAGGTGTTTGGATTAATAGACACAAACACAATAGATCAGGACCTTGGTACAGAAACTCAAAAACACTTCAGCACTGAATTAATGATTATCTATCAGCAAAGGAAAATACCACACAACCCTACTTGGTTTCCAGGAGTTCAACAAATATCCCTTTGAGGAAGAGACTAGGAAAGCTGTGGGATAGCAAGAGTGTGGAGTGCAGCTGAGAACTCTGTGACTAGGGTGAAGGAATGCAGCACTGTTATCACCAAAGGAAAAACTCAATGTCACATGTAAGTACAAAAAGAGCATCTCACCAAGCAACTCTCCTCCCTATAAATCTCCAGAAACGTGTGAGTAGTGTGTCTTCACAGATGGCTCCTGCATAGTGGGGATACATCTCAGTCACTGCTACTCATTTTAGTGTGTAGTTGGGGTTTGTTTTATGTGCAAGAACAAAGGGGTTATTTTTTTTTTCTTCCCTGCATTCTGGAGAGGCTAGTCCTTGGAGGCAAGGATTCTGGGGCTTCGTCTGACATACTTTGGACATGTAAGGAGGGACAGGTCCTTGGAGAGGGACATAATGCTTGGGAGGGTGGAGGGACAGCGCAGGAGGGAAGACCCTCTATGAGGTGGATCGATTCAGTGACTGGGGTAATCGGAATGGGTGTGTCAGAGGCAGTGTGATTGGCACAGGATAGAGCAGGGTTTAGGGCTGTTGTACATAGGGTCGTTATGAGTCACAAATGACTCGAAGGCACATAACAATAACAACAGCTTTGCAAAGCTTGCCCTTGAAATTCAACGGCAGTGAAATGACACTAATCTGTTACCTTCCTTTATTTATATAAAACCCATGTATCTCCATTTATTTTCATTTGTCCATTCATTTGTGACATTTAGCATGTGCCACCTTATATACTAAGTTCACCTTGTGAACTATGGATGACAAAAAAAGAATTGATTCCTTTGCGTTAGGGTGTTGGAGAAGGGACTGCCAAGAGAACAAACAGGTCTGTCGTGGAATGAGTGAAATCAAGTTTCTCTTTGGAGGCAAGGGTTTGTTGTTTGTTTGGTTTATTTTGTTTTATATTCATTTGCTTACGAAGTTCAAATACATTATGTTTCACACTATTCTTCATTTACATTGTGTTTCATACAATTATTCCTATGCATTATGTTTTATAAAATTAATCACCACTGGACCTGCCCATCATTACCCTGTCTTTTCAGGTCCCCACCAGATCCTTCCCTTTTGTTTCACCCCCTCCCTATACATATCAAACTGTGTAACCCTATTGCTTTATCCCTACTCCTTCCAACCTCTCCACTCCCACCATTTTCCCTTTTGTGTCCCCGTACATGTTTCACTAGTTATCCTTCTATTTTTATAATAATGATTTTAAGCAGTATTTGTCCTCAGGAGACTAAGTTAGTTCTCTCAGCATAATGCTCTCTAGTCTCTTCCAAGTTATGTAGTATTTTTTTTAATCATTGCTCCTGAGTGATAAAATTTTGAAGCTCTGTCTCACATACTTTGGGCACTTAGGAATGCCTGGAAGGGTAGAAGGACAGCACAGAGGAGGAAGACTGACACAGTAATTGGGATAATGGGGGTAGGTGTGTCACAGTCAGTGAGACTAGCTTAGGATAGGGCAAGACTCAGAGCTATTATACACAGGATTACTATGAGTCACAAGTGACTCAATGGCACATAAGAAACAACAACGACCTTGTGTAACATGGATAAATCTTGATGTCTTGTGTATATTGTTGTTATGTACTGTAGAGTTGGAACTGACCCATAGCTGACTCTGTGGTGGGTTTGCAGAGGC
>NW_006399969.1:3640293-3643676 GCF_000299155.1 Elephantulus edwardii
TTGTAAATGTCAATCTTTTCTCTATAACAATGTTTTCCATGGGTTCAGTGGTGAGACTTTAGTTTTCTGGATGTTGAGATGTAATCTATACTGAAGACTGTTGTTTTTCAACTTCTGCAGTGAATGTTTCATGTCTTGGTGGTAGTGTTGTTATGTGCTGTCGAGTTAGAACTCCCACTCATAGCTGATGCTTTGAAGAGTTTTTCAGAGACATTAAATAAATGAGAAAAGATTGTCCATCTTTTTACTATGAAAGAAAAAAAGTATTTGTGATTTGAACAAAAGTTTACAGAAGAGTTGGATTTTCATTCATTCATTGTTGCACATTTTCCTCTTCCCCCCTTTTCTTTCCCTCCCTCTTCTGCAGTCTTCTTTGCAATGTACTTCTCATTCTACACCTTTGATTTACATATAATGCTTAACCATATAGTTCTTTTTAAACAGTTCTCCCTCTCACCTGTTCCAATGTGGTGTTTATTATCTATCCACTCTTTTCCTATTATTTTCCCACCCCCCCCCAGATCAGTCCTGCTTTATGGCAGTGGTGTTATTCAGTATTTATCCATTTCACTCAGTATAATGACCTTCCACATCACTCATATTTTGTAATGTTTTATGAGTTCCTTATTTTTCAGTGTTGCATAGTATTCCATTGTGTGAAAATATTTATATATGTATTACACACACGTGTGTGTGGTGCTTTTTCTATCCGCTCTTGTGTTGATGGTCATTTAGGTTGTTTACATCTCTTTGCTATTGTGAATAATACGGCAATAAACATGAGTGTGCATACATCTCTTTGGATGGTGGTTCAGATTTCTTTAGGGTATATTCCCAGCAGTCCAATTGCTGGTAAAATGCTGTTTCTATTTCTAACTTTTTGAGAAAGTGCCAAACAGTCTTCCATAATAACTGAAGCATTTTAAACCATCATTAACAGTAAATAAGGGTTCAAATCTCTCCATAACCTCACCAGCATTTGTTGTTTACTGCTCTCTTGAACTTTGCTATTGTTGCTAGGGTAATATGATATCTCATAGTTGGTTTTTTTTTTGCATTTCTCTGATGGTTAGCATAGTCAGTTGGTTTTAATAAAATCTTAATTTTATAGTGGTAGTATAGTCAGTTTGATGCAAATGTACTAGCAGAAGATCCTGTTGGACGCTAACTTAATCGTTTACATTTTTGGCGTTGATCACTCATACATTATTGCTCTTGTAATGTGCCATTGAGTCACCTGCAACTCATAGTGACCCTATGTAAAATAGCTCTGTAGCCCTATCTTTAGCCAGTCTCACTCACTCTGACACACCTACTCCAATTACCCCAGTTACTATGTTAATTCATCTTATCTGGAGTCTTCCTCTTCTGTACTGTCTCTCTACCTTTCCAAGCACTGTATCATTCTCCAAAGACTGGCCCCTCTTGACCACATACTCAAAACATGTGAGACACAGCTTCAGAATTCTTGCCTCCAAGGAGAAACTTCGTTTCACCTTTTCCAAGGCAGACCTGTTCGTTCTCTTGGCAGTCCATGGTATGTTAAAAACTCTTCTCCAGCACCACAATTCAAAGACATTGATTTTTCTTCTTTCATCATTAGCCATTGTCCAGAAAAGAGCAGTGCAGTTTACAACAGCAGCATCACCAGATCCTTAACTGCTTTGTCTTTCTTGTCTGGCTCAGCTTTTCTGTCTCAGTGTCTAAACAACCAGATGATCGAGATTGATCTGCAGGTGTATTTTGTCCATCATGTAGCCCTTGGTAGAGTTGTCTCAAAGTGCCTATGCTTTCATGATCTGATCCATCTTGGCTGTCCAGTCATATGTACTAGTCACAATGCAGCAGGGTGAAGATACAAATGTATTTGAGATTGTCACCCTCTCAACATTCTTATCCAAAATTTCCTTCACAAGGTTACTGAAGTTCTCAAATTTGACCTTGCTTTCCTCCATTTCTTTTTCTCTTCTTCATCCTCAGGTAGTTCTAGGCCTTCCTTGGTGATGGAAACCAGGCTTTTCCCATCATACTCCTTGAGCTGCTGTACACAGTATTCTTCAACAAGTTCAGTCACATATACAGCCTCAAAGCCCCATGTGCGCACTAATTCCAAAAAGCAGAGTTGGACACCTGCACTTTGCTCTCACCAGTGATGGACTTCTAAGTTTCCTTCGTGTGAGACACATATTCTGAGGCAGAAGTCATCTCATCTCCAGACTGGGAAGTGTGCTTGATATTGAAGTAGCTCAGAAAGGCAACACAGATTAGTAGACTCCTCCCGGGTTCCAAGCTCCAGATTTTTAGGGAAAGCCTCATAGAATGTCTTGTTGTTCTCCTTATCTCCTGCCAACTCAGAGAAGAGTTCAAAGCACTTCTTGATGACCTTCAAGATTTTGCTCTGTTGCAGAAATTCTCAAGAACTGTTAAGGGACACATTCTCAGAGTCAACCACAATCATGGATTAAGCTCAGATACAATGGTATCAACCCATCACAGCTGTCAATGATGAATACACAGAAAACATAAAGTTTAATGTAATTTTTCTTGTTGTTATCAAAGGAGCCCAGTGAGGCAATGCCCTGAATTCCAGCTAACTTTCTACTGCCAAGTGCTCTTCCAGTCATTAGTGATTTTCTTGTAGGACTCTCCATATTCCTCCTCCTGTGTGATGTCATCAGGATTTTGGGTCCAAATGGGCTCAGTATTTTTCAGTTCCTCCCAATCAATGTATTTTTCCTTAATTAATTTTGTTTGTTTTCTTTTTCTTGTCTTTACCACTGTCATCCTCCTCATCTTCAATCTGGGGCTTCATTCCATCATCCTTAGGTTCCTCTTTCTCACCTTCTTGTCTTCTGCCTCATCTCCACTGATTTTCTTCTTTTGTTCTTTTTTCCAAATAAAGGGTGATGAGGTAGCTTATGAACTGCAAGTGTTTCTTCACTATTTCTTTGACTCATCTCTTCTCTAAGTACTCTTTCTTATCTTCTTAAAGGTGTAAAATCACTTTAGGACCCTGACCAATGTAGGCTCACCATTGGTCAGCATGAGATGTGAAGGAACCTCCAGCTGAAGACTCCTAAGCTTACTACTCATCATCATTGTGTTTTGTGGTGACTACCACTTTCTCTGCCACCAAATAGGCAGAATAAAAAAGCCAACACCAAATTGTCCTGTTCACTAGCCTGCAGAGCCTCCATTAATGCTTTGGTATCAGACTTGGCAATTGTTCCCAAATTATTTATGAGATAGGCTTAGGTCATGCCTGTATCCACAAGAGTCAAAGGACATTGCTGGGGGTGAGGGATGATGTTGATTTTCAGCTCTTGACCACTGTCCAAACTGTAAGGGTTTGTCAGCCTTTCAGATGGATTCTTGTCCAATGC
>NW_006399969.1:3649001-3656002 GCF_000299155.1 Elephantulus edwardii
TATGCAATTCTTTTTTATCCCTCAAAACTTATTCACCCTCCAGAATTCACCTTATAGTGGTGTGGCTGTTTTTAACATAACTACGAAAACTCTATTCCATAACAGAATTGCATAGATAATTATCTCATTGCCTCTCATCAGAACTGACTCCTAGCTGACCTTCCATTGGGTTTTTGGGTTGTTTGTTGTCTTTTCTTAAGTTTTTACATTGATTTGCATACAAAATTTGTTTACCTTGTGTTTCACACTATGCTTCATTCCCTTTGAGTTTCGTTGTTTTTTCTTAAGTTTTACATTGATTTGCATACAAAATTTCTTTACATTGTGTTTCACACTATGCTTCATTCCCTTTGTGTTTCATACAATCATTCTTATTCATTGCTGTATAAAACTAATCACCACTGTACTATGACCACCATTACATCATCTTTTCATGTCCCTTCCTGATCATCCCCATTTTCTTTATCCCCTCCCTCCACCCACCAAATTGTGCAACTCTATGATTTCTCCCCTGCCCACCCTGATTGTTGTACCACCTGTTCCCCTCTTGGATCCCCATACATGTTTTACTAGTTACCCTTCTGTTTTACAACAATAGTCTGCAAAGCAGACCACTGCAAAGCAGTATTTATCCTTATGAGACTGAGTAAATTCACTAAGCATAACGCCCTCCAATCCCTCCCAAGTTATATAGTAATTTTCAAAATCATTGTTTCTGAGTACTGAGTATTATCCGTCATGTGAATGTACCACAATTTCTTAATCTATTCGATTGTGGTTGGACATTTATACTATTTCCATATTCTTGTGCTTGAGAATAATGTTGCTATGATCATTGGTGGTAAATCACTCTGGAAAGCAGTTTGGCATTTCTTCAAAAGGCTAAACATAGAAATTCCGTATGACCCAGCTAGTCCACTGCTAAAAATATACCCCAAGGGCATGAGAACTGAGACACAAACAGAGGTTTGTACTCCACTGGGTGTGGAGGTTGTAAATTACATGGGAGGAGACTGCTCACCTTTCTGCAGTGGAAGCACCAGTGGATTTGAAGAATCACCAGAGATACCATCTTTAGGGGTTAGCAATTCCCTATTGATTAGGCCAAAAGGGGTTCTTTTTTTTTTTCCTGATCAAGCCCAAATTTATTTGATGAATTCTGCTATAAATAGGCAGCAGAGTAGGCCGGGCTGATAGGGAACCCAGCCCTAGGTTATCAGTTTACAAAAGAGAGGGAGGGGCATGCCCCGAGGTGTTGATTTACAGGTGCCAAAAGGGGTTCTTATTGATAATTATGAGTCAGGATTCCAACACCCTTTGGAAAGGAGATTGTCACAATTAAATCCATAAAACATAGGGATGGTTGTGTTTAATTTGCAGGGGTTTCTTTGTGAAAAAACTAATGATATCATGTGTTTACCAATGAACCAACACAGAGACCAGCATAGACAGGTGCTAAAGGGGGGAAAAGAAGAGAGAGAAAGATAATTGGTAGGCTCAAATAGTGTGTATGTTTATAAATCTACTCTATGAATAATTGAACATTGTTGTTGTTGTTGTTGTTGTTGTTAAGTGCCATCGAGGCGCAGGTGACTCATAGCAACCCTATGAAGGAGAGTACTCAACACTTGGGTGTCTCTCATCCTCTCTCCAGGTTCATACGGTTTCTGGAGGCAAGTTATTATGGAAGTGGATGCCACTCCTCCTTCCAAGCTTGTTTTAATCGGGGAGCTCCACCCCATTCTCTGTCCGCATTGGGTAACCAACCATTAACGCATTTGACACATCAGTGTCAGTGTTCAGCCTCACAGCAACCACTAGTGACCGCAATACGGCAACTTGTACACCAGGGCTATACAACCTAGAGGAATGTCTCCAGGTTCATTACATATTAAAATATTCCCATTGTCACTTTATGATTAATCAATATACCTACTTTGTTAAGTACTGTAAAAGAAAAGACTATATATTGAAGGTTCTATATTCCTTCAGAAAAATATTTTAAATCTAAGAATTTTCATTTTTAATGTTATTACTTTATTCAGATTGTCTACCTAAATAATAATTGTTTTAGGTCTTTATGTACCGTCAAGTTGGAATTAACATATAGGTTACACTCCAGCAGAGTTTCAGAGAAAACTGGAGGAGACTGCCCATCATTGTCCTGGGGAGCAGCTGGTGGATTCGAACCTCATACCTTGAGGTTACCAGGACAGCTTCTTATCATTAGCCCAAAAGAGCTCCCTGTCTTATCATTAATGTATGTAAATGTTTTTCAAGTGAGGCTGATTTAAGCTGCAGGATCTTCTGTGTCACAGACTCATAACCAAATCATAGTAGATTTTTGGAGGCTGAACTCTGGTGGTCTGGTGGGTAGGGAATTAGGCTGTCAATCCAAAGTTGTAGGGTTTGGATCCATCAGCTACTCTCCAGGAGAAAGAGGGGCAGTCTCCTCTAATGTGATTTATAGCCTCTGGAAACTCACACGAGGGTGGTTAGTTCCACCTAGAATAGTTAGTAAATTGCACTGAAGGAAATTGCTCATCTTTCTCCTGAGAATCATGAGGGAAATTCGGGGACATACACATGCTCTCATGGAAGGTGTAACTAATGAAATACTTCATTAATCAGTAATAAATCTGCGCTTTTAAAAAAACAACCCTTTTTATTGTGCTCTGAGTGAAAGATTACAGAGAAAATTGGTAAGGCATTCAGTCACATTTGGTTTTAATGACCTTGATTACAGTCCCCACATTGGAACCATGTTCTTCCCACTTTCTTCCTGTGGTTCTCATAGCCCATCATCCTCTGCTCTCTCTCTTTCTGCCTGCAGAGCTCTAACCTTGGGCAAATGCTATCTTTTTGATTCTGTGTGGTTGGTTGTTCTAAGGAGCGAGTGTCTTCCTGGTGTTACTGTTCATATTGTTTGGCTGGAAGTTAAGACACAGGGTATGAGAGAGTGGGGAGAGTTTTTGTAAAAGTACATGGGAATTAATACTAAAACATAAAAAACTAAGAAACATTTATCTGATATTTTAAGAAATCTGACAATGGTGAAGAAAATAATGAGAGTTAATAAACTGACTTGTACACTGGACTCTAACTTATTAGACATAAAGCTTCAGAAAGGTCATTTGAGCTTTAGTTTCTTCCTTTGAAAAATGAAAATAGTAGTGACTATTATTTTAGAACATTTTCTAATGAAGTAAATGTGATAAACGAAAATGTTTATAATTAATTGTTATTAAAGGCTTAGGAAAATGCACCTCCCCTTACTTCTCCATACTTGTAACCTGCTGCTCTGGTCTTGGGCTTTATGCTTATGCAAATTGTATAGTTGAGACAATGCATACATTGACATTGTCCATGACATCTATTAAACTTAGACTTCACAGTAAGGAAAGTGGATTGCTCACATATATTTTACTTGAAAATTCTACATGATTTGAATATACTGTGTAAAATACGAAGAACATGAAGTTATTTCTAGAACAAATCCACACATTAATGAGATGCAAATCTGTGGCCAAGTGCGGTTTCTATGAGTAATTAAAAGCAATCAAGATAAATTAAGTGATATAACTTCTGATGAAAATTATTACTCAGTATTAGGATAATGTAAAAAAAAGTCTATGCCAGAAAGCTTCAATAATAATATCCTAACACTCTGTTTTATGAGTATTTTCTCTTATGTTGTATCACTATATTACCTATAGTAATCATTTGATCACTATAGTACCAACAGTAATCATCAGAGGCAACAATTTTAGTACTACCCATTTTGCAAATCAACTTAAAGTTATAGAAAACCAAGAATGTTAGACCTTTGTAATTAAAAGCGCTCGTATTAAAATCTAGATATTTTAATATAACCTCAGTGTTTTTGAGGAGATGAAAGCAAAAAGCATGTGCAGTGTCAGCGGGCAGTGAATCCTTTCTCAACCTGTTTATGGAGGGTTCATTATGTGTGCAAGTCACAGGAGAGGCAATGTTAACATTGTATGAGAAAACATAAGGGCTGTGAAAGCACTCATGGCAAGTGCGAGGTGAGCCTAGGCATTCATCCATTCAGCAATAATACATCCTAATATTTTGATGCAATACTTGTAATACTGTAATTGGCCATCTTCACTGATTTTTTTTCATTTTTACAACAGTTTAAAAGGAACTCAGTCAGTGTAGTGAATTACCTGTTATGCTAGGTGAAAGTCAGTTGCTCCAATCCACCTTGGGGAGGAAGATGATGGTCTCCTCCCTTAAAGTATACTGTGTTGAAACAGATGAGGGAGAGAACTGTTTAAAAGGGATATATGATTGGGTTTATTGTCATGACAGGAGTCCAGAACGAAGGCTACATAGTGGAGTGGACCTGGGGAGAGGGATTGTAAAACAATGAAAGAATTTTTCTTTTACTTTTCAAAGGAGGAGTGTACTGGGGGCAGGGGTGGGCAGGGAGAAAAGCGTAACAATGAATGAATGGAAATCCAAAGTCTCTGTAAATTTTCATTAAAATTAATAATAAAAAATCTAAAAAAGATTTGTTGTTGTTATTGTTCTTGTTAGGTGCTACTAAGCCCTACTAAGTACTACTAAGTACTACTCATAGTGATCCTCTGAACTCTATCCTTTCCTGTGACATCCTCACTATCCCTGACACACTTGAGCCTATTGCTACATTCACTGGGTCAACCCGTACCATTTGTAGTCTTCCTCTCATTCACTGACCTTCTCCCTCTCCAAGTATTATGTCCCTATTCCAAGGAATAGCCTCTCCTAGTAACCTGCCCAGAGTAGATGAGACAAAGTCTTTGCCTCCAAGAATGCACTTTTTCCAAGACAAACCTGTTTGTTCTTTTTGTTATGCATGAGATAGTCAATACACTTCTCCAGTACCACAGCTCAAAGATATCAATTCTGTCATCCTTATTCATGGTCCAGCTCTCTGATACATAGCATCGAGAAGAACCTGGCCTGAATCAGGTTCCCTTTGGTCATTAAACTGATATAATTGCTCTTAAGCATTTTAGCGAGGTCCTTGACAGTGGATTTCCCTAATGCAGTACATCTCCTGATTTCCTGACTGCTGGTAATAAGGATGATGATTGTTGATCCAAGCAAGATGAAATCAATGACACTGTCAGTCCTTTCTCCATCTATCACAATGTTGAATGTGGGCCTTATGGTGAGGATCTTTGTTTTATTTATGCTGGGATGTAACCCTTCCTGAAGGCACAACCATGGAAACCCAGATGAGGGGATCATGTGTTATAATCAATTTGATGGCCGAGGGTGGTGTGGACTGTGTTTTTACAATAGTTTAGACTGAGTTTCATTTTATATAAAAAATTGCTTTGAAGATCAACATGTAAGTGCCATATTACTAAGATAAATATTAAAATTGGAAGAATCCAAACTAAATAAAAAATATCAATGAGAATGCATACATATTGATTTCAACTTGTTCAGTCCATTTGAAAGCGCAGCACTACGCATGAAGTAGGTTATTTATGGGAAGAATAAAATGAATACTTTGCCTGACATTTAATTATAACAAACATATTTGAATTGACTATATTACAATGTCCAATTGAACAGTCTCCTTATATTATTAATGCTATTAGTTTATGCTTTAAAAATGGAGATCCTAGGAACTACAAGTGTGTTTTCCCCTAAAAAATTATACAGTTAAGAAAAATACGTTCAATACAAAAGACTGATTCAACATGAAAACCATTTGTTTAGATTCTACGTAGTTAAATACTCATGATTATTCCAAATTGCAAGATATCACTTGTCAAAGTTTGAATACGTCACATTAACTTCACTGTAATTTCACAGAGCATTAATTTCTCCTACATAGATATTATAAAAGATTGCATAGGTGAGTGGAAGGCACCTAACGACAAAAGTCATTTAAATCCTGTCTTTTAACTTAAAACTCCCTCAAACAACAACAGCAACAACAAAAAAAAATCCATCAAACCCAAAATAGCTATATTTAAGTTATAATTGGTGAAGGCTTGTGGGGATAGGAGATAAAATAATAGAATGCATAATATTTACATCTTTTAGAACCTGGATCACATCTTTGCTTTAAAGTATAACTTGTGTAAGCCTCAATTTCCTCAGCTAGGTAATAGCATTTATCTTGCAGAATTACTTCACACTTTGAGGCACTTAGCTAGCCGAGAACATATTAGATGATAAAATTAACCTAAGAAAATGGGAAGGATCTTGTGTGGAAAATAATGTATTCAAACTTTGTAACTAAATCAGTATAAAAACTTTGTGAATAAATAAGTATAAAATAAAAAAATTAAATATAAAAAAATAACAAAAATATTACAGCAATAATAAAATATCTTTAAAATACACACACGCATACATGAGAAAATGAAATTTACAACGAGTTTAAAGAACACCCAAAAGCTGTGCACACATTGTGCTTGTGTATGGCATAGTGGGGATGAAAGAGGTTTAATGGCGGGGTTTCAGGCCATGATCTTCCAGTCACTTCCTATGCACTTTCTAGTCTCTTCCTGGGAGGATGAAAGAAGTAGAATTGATAACTTTGAGCTGTGGTGTTAGAGTGCTGAATGTCCCATGGACTGCCAAAGGACAGATATGTCTTGGAGAAGGTTCAGCCAGAGTGGTCCTTGGAAATAAAGATGACAAAGCTTTCTATCACATACTTGGGCATGTTGTTAGGAGAGGTTATCCCTTGGAGAGGGACATCATGCTTGGGAAAAGAGAGGAAGACCCTCAACTAGTGGACTTTCAAAGTGACTGCAGCAATGGGCTTAAAAGTGTCAGAGACTGTGAGGATGGTATAAGATAGGACAGGGTTCAAATCTGTTATTTACAGAAACTTATGAGTCATTCTCGACTCAGTGGTACAAAGTGCTAGTCAATAGGCCTTTAATTGTAAGAATTACCTTCCCTCTGTAACTTGATTTGTGCCACTATTAGAGCCTCTACTTGGAATATTAATGCTTTTAAAA
>NW_006399969.1:3656987-3660454 GCF_000299155.1 Elephantulus edwardii
CCCCAAGATGGATTCACATAGTGACTGTAACAATGGGCTCAAGTGTGTTTGAGGTGGTGAGGATGGCATGGGACAGGAAAAGGTTCAGATGATTGTTTATTGGGTCATTATGAGTCCTAGTGGACTGGCCAGAACATGACAACCACCACCACCAACAACAACAACCACCACCACCTGGAATAATAATCTTCAGTGAAGTGTTGGGGTGCAAGAGTCAACAACTTGTGACTGTGCTCTATGTAGTCAGGCCCTGAGAGCTGGATCTGTCCACATAAAAAGGAGTGAATGTCCACTTAGGTGACCACACACGACATTCACTGGAGCCCTCCTTAAGAAGCTTGGTGGTCAGATGGATTGACACAATGGGCTCAAATATCCCAACATTTATCAGGATGGTGTAGGATTGGATGACAATTTGTTCCTGCGGTACATAAAGTCCTTATGAGTTGCAGGCAACTTGATGGCACATAATAACAACAACAACATACATCTGATTATCATGCGCCATAGACCACTGGACGGAAACTAACAACAACCAAGTGGTGTATAAAGCATCGATGGAGCAGGTCAGGGAGACTGGACCCGATCTTTGGCCTCTAGAGAACCACCTCCCCATCTGCACCTTATCCTATGATCATTGACAATAATAATAATTTTTAATGTGAAAAAAAACCCAAAACCAACAACAACAACAACAGTGGTGGTGGGGTATTAGTATTTAGTTTCTTTGTCCCAAATGAGTATTTACATATCTTCATTCCAACTACTATATTTACAATGTCATCTTTAATTTAGTGATTCTGAAAAGATATAAAAGAGCCCTGATAGTGTAAGTGCATTGACTACTAAATTTTGAAAGATTATCTTAGAAGAATGGTAATGTCACATGGAGATGATAGCCTAAGAAACAGAATAACAGGGTTGTTCTACTCTGATCTCTGAGTAAGGATCGATATTAAGACATAAAACAGAAACACGTAAGAAATGCTTGCCCTTATAAAACTTCATCAAATTTGATTCTGGAATTTCTGCTTCTGAAACCATCATCCAAGTAGGCTAGTTGGAGGGGAACCGCTCTGCCATGGGCCAGAGAGCTAAGCCAGTTTACCCTCTGCACTGCCTTCATAATGTACAGTAGCCAATGTTTCTATGCGCTACAAATGGACACACAAAACTTAAACCAAAGCAATTGCTTTCAAGTAACTCCAACTCATGGTTACCCTAGGGCTGTTCAGAATAGAAGTGTGCTTTCAAAGGCTTGTTTTTCAGAAGTAAATTACCAGGGTGTTCTATGGGGGATCCTTAAGTGAACTTGAATGTCCATGTTATCAGCCACTTTGAAATAGGTTTGAGAGACCATTAACACTAGTTGTTTAGACCTTTGAATATCTTGGCTGTTGTCCGGTTCCCTCTGGTTAGCTCTGACTCAGAGTGACCCCAGGGGCAACAGAAATGCCACCTCTGTGAAGGTCTTCCTCTCTTCCACTGACCCTCTGCTTTTTGACATGATGCCCTTTTCCCGAGTCTGGTCCCTCGTATTAACATCACTGAAGTGTATATGAGACTATACCTATAGGAAAAAACAAACAAGCCAAAAAACACACCAAACACATTCGTCTTGGAGAGGATGAAATCAAGTTGCTACTTGGAGGTGAAGATTCTGAAGCTCCATCTCACATACTTTGGGCATGTGGGCAGGAGGGACCAGTCCTTCGAGAAGGACATCATGCTTGCAAGAGTGAAGGAACAGGGCAAGAGGGGAAGACCCTGTATGAGATGGATAGACCCTATAACTGAAATAATGGGGGTTAGTTGTGTGAGAGGCAGTGAGACTGTCTCAGGATAGGGCAGGTTTCAGAGCTATTATGCACAGGATCTCTATGAGTCCCAGGAGACTTGACAATACATTGCATATATATGTATCTGTATATATATACATATATGTACACACACACACACACACACACACACACACACACACACACACATACCCATCTCCCCCCCACACACACACACACACTTCCACCATCCAGCTGATTCCTACTCACAGAGACTGTGATGCTCTAAGTCTTTTCAGAAAAATACTCATCTTTCTTTCTGGGAGTGGCTAATGAATTACGAATTTGAACTCTAGACCTTTGGGTTAGCAGCACCAGGGGGTGGAATGAATGCGTGTGTGTGTGTGTGTAGGTTGATAGATAGGTAACTCTGCAGGCTTAGTAGTAAGGAGCTATACTGCCAAACCAAAGGCATGCTGTTGGGTAATTGTCTCCTTTGAGATTTATTGCCTCTGAAAACCTACTAGAGGGTCAGCTATGAGTTGGTTCTGACTCAGTGGTACACAATAGAGACAGGTAGGAAGATCCTCAACAAGATGGATCAACATAGGAACTTTAAGCAATGGGTTCAAGTGTATCCGAAATGATGAGGATGGTACAGGATATGGCAAGGTTTACATCCATTTGTTCATAGTATTCCTGTGAACCTTAGTGGAATTGATTGCACCTAACAACAACAAAGATATAGACATAGTGGGTGAGCAGATATGAGAGAATAGAGAGAGACAGGGAGAGGGAAACCTTGAAATTGACCCTAAAGATAGCAAAGTAAATTTAAAATTTAATTGTTGCTACTTCACCTTAGCTTTAGCAGTCTTTATGCCTGACTTTCAATACCAGACTTAGGAGGCAGAGTAGATGTGAAATTCTTGGGGAATAAAATCTCCTCCTGAACACTAGAACAGAAACAAATGCCCAGTGGTGGGGCCTCAATGCACACCTCTGAACAGTCACCCCGCAGAGGGGGCATTCACTCATGTGGGAGCGGGTGGGGCAAGGGCCCAGGAGCCCTATTCTCAGGGTACCCTGGGACTGGGGAGCCGCTGTGCAGTGGGGCCAGCAATGTGCCAGGCTCTGGAAGACCTTGTCCTTGGGGGGCTGCCAGGCACCCCAGCTTTCCTCCGCAGGGAACCCGGGGGAGTTAATGAACTTTCCAGTGAGGTAATAGGAGGGAGTGGGGGCAGGGCGGAGGTGCTTCCCCTTGCACTGTGCTCGCCCCCCCTCCCCAACCCCCGCCCCCTGCACAGCGCTGGTTTCTTCCCGAGTTGCCAGTTGGTTCTCTTTCCAGTAAAATCAACGACGGAAAGGTGGAAAGGCATAGACTGCTGGAGAGAGGGAGATCCGCGTCGGGGTCAGCGGCGCCAGGGGAGCGGCGCGGGGTCCCCGCGCGGTGGCCGCGGATCTACACTGCACCAAGCTCCCGGCCGCCCCTCCCACGCCGCGCCCACCGCCCCCGCCCGCGCCGCTGCTGCCACCACCGGGGTCCCAGGCAGAGCAGCCAGGAATTGGCGCAGCGGGCGGGGAAGCCACCTCCACCACCGCGCCCAGACTC
This sequence comes from Elephantulus edwardii, assembly GCF_000299155.1. Lineage (NCBI taxonomy): Eukaryota > Metazoa > Chordata > Mammalia > Macroscelidea > Macroscelididae > Elephantulus > Elephantulus edwardii. Next base: position 3,660,378 of record NW_006399969.1, read on the forward strand.
CCGGATACCCTCCTGCTGCGCCCTGCGCGCACCAGCGTCCTGGTCCATGCCCTCGCCCCCTCCCCCTGACCAGCGCC
>NW_006399969.1:3660566-3677195 GCF_000299155.1 Elephantulus edwardii
CGCCCCTGGCCGGCCTGCGCCCTGTGCCTCGCCCCCTGGCCGCTGCTGACCAAGCCCAGCCTCCCGGGCCGCGCCGCCGCCCTGACATGTCAGCATGGAGATCCGGCAGCACGAGTGGCTCGCGGGCCCCCCGCACGAGGGCTTCGAGCAGATGCGGCTCAAAAGCCGCCCCAAGGAGCCGGCGCCCAGCCTGGCCCGAGTGGGCGCCAACTTCTACAGCGGCGTCAAGCAGCAGGACTACAGCGCCAGCGTCTGGCTCCGCAGGAAAGACAAGCTGGAGCACGTAAGGCCTGGCCCACGCCCCCTTCCTCTGGTGGGGTCCTCTCCTTTGCGCCCGGGGCGTTGAACCCCGACCCCACCCCTGGGGTGGTCGGGCTGTGAGCTCTGCCTGGCCAGGGGCGTGCTGCGGGGAGGGGACACAGGGGTCCTTCCCAGCTCCGCCTGCCTTCCCACCCACAGCTTGCCCTGGGGGCTCGTTTTGCGCTGTGATCCAGGGAGTGAGAAAAGGGGATCCCGTATAGCGTGATAGTGGGATTTTGAGGTATGTTTGCCAGTCTCTTTGGCGCGATCTCACTATGTCCACAAACTAACCAATTCACAAAGCCATGAAGTTGTCGCCACCAGCGACCTAACCCAAGCGCACCAGCCCTTGGAGTTTTCTGTTGAGTGGCCGCTGAGCTGGAATGAGCACTTGGGACTAAGCCTCTTTGCTTGAGCGACCAGGGAGGGATTTGGAAGGAGAAAGGGGACAGATAGAACAGACCTTCCCTTGAGACCTGCTACTCTGCAGGGTGGGAGCGGGCCACCAGGGGCCCCCACTTGCCAGCCAGCGCCTGCCTGCTTCATTCAGGGCTTTATTTGCTCTGCGTTCTGGAAGGAAGAAATCTCCCTGACCCTCCAAAAGCGTTCCACTGATGCACAGTTTTAAATGTGACCCATCACCAAATGTGGAAAGAAGGTGAAGAGGGATTGCACTAAGAGTTGTAACCTAGCACAGCTAGGTAAGGCAATAATGCTGTTTCTTTCCTAAGGAGCGGCATACTCCAAATTGAGTCTGTTAATGAAATATGGGGATTTCCTGGTATGTGGGTCATGTCTCCAATTATGATAAAAAAAGATAAAAACTCCTGGAACTCGGCACACCTACTCGTAGAGGGACCTGAATCGCGTTTGCCCTCCAAGAGCTGAGCTGCCTCAGGCTTTGCAGCAACCTTGGGGTCCCTGGAGGAAAGGCCCAAGACTATTAGTTCCATACTACTGTGTGAAAGAAAGCTTGGTGCTTTTTATGGAGAGGAGAGTGGGCCTGATTAAGTCCAGCAAAGCTTTAAAAGCTAGAGTTGTGTAACAGGCTGTTTCTTCTGCAGAGAAGCATTTGAATGATTCTGATCTATAAACCCATACGTGGTACTCAAGGAGCTTTCCATAATGGCAAGATACTTGAAAATGGGCAGAGTCCAGTTAATAATGCATGCTCCAGTATTAGAGAGGAGACCTGTGGTGCTAGTTTAAGGGATATATGTCATTTTCATGTGATTTGGAACTTGATGGTGGTGTTATCCGATTAGAGTTGAGAGAGCATGATCTAGCCTTGGGATGAAGATGGAATGAATGTATATCTTCATTTATGTTTCACTCTTTGTGTTGAGAACCAGTTTATTTTGCTAATCTTTAATTCTCTTTCTGAAAATTGACAATGCACCCATCTATAGCTATGTCTTTTTGAGTGATAGCCATCAGACTCACCTCCTTTTTGAATGCTTTCACAGGTTTAGGTTTTCATTCAAAGTGTCAAGTCAGGTCTCGGGTGCTGACATTTCTGGATTAAGCCCCTCTGGAAGGTTAGAGACAAGTGACAGGAAGGTCTGTTTGAAAATATGTGCAAATCTGTGCTTGCTTCTTGACACAGATGCTTCAAAGGAAAGTGTACCATTCATTGAAAAATTAATCACTTCATTATTTACTGTTATTTAAATCAGCAGCACTTTTGCTGGCTTTCTCAACTTCTTTTCATGAGAAGTATTACATGTGTATTCTAACCTGATCTTTTTCTTCTCTGCCTGGTAACAGTTAGAAAGGGTAGCTTTGCTTCTAATGAACTTTTAAAGTGATAGTCTGTTACTCCTTTGAAACATTCATCCACAAACATTTCTAATGAAATAATTTTTATGAAAGTGTTATGAACAATTAATTTAGTGCTAAACTTAAATATTACTAGGAGCTAAACTGTGTATTTATATGCCACATCTTGTGAACATTATGATATTTCAGATAGTTTCTGATGGTATGTCCTAATGAAGTGTTTGAAATTTAAAAGCTTAGAAATAGATATAAGCTGATGTATCATTGCTACAAAACACGACAATGTAATGGTTGACCTCATTATAGGCAGCATTCTGAACAAATGTGGCTTCATCTGACTTAAATATTGCAGCAACCATGATAAGTGTGCCATGTGAAATTCAGAGTTGATTTATAGTAGGTAAAATATGCATTTTTTATCTGTCCAATGAAATGGATGGCCACCATGTTATTATGTTGGGAAAAAAAATGAGTGAATAATTACGATGGAGATCATGTTTCTGAAAACAGCCTACTCTGTTATTTTGGTGATACCTTAAAAACCAATTTAAGTATTAAGACCATAAATAAATAATGACTTCAGATGACACATGTATTCAGTCATCACAATGATGGGATTCCCTGAAATGAGTGGTAGCGTTGTGTGGACTTCATCCAGACTTCAGAAGCTTCACATTATCTAACAGCCAATAACTGTGTAATGTGACAGTTGGAACATATATTTCTACCTACTTCTCTAAAAGTCAGGATAATTTATCTTTCCTCCTCTCGTTTCAAAGGTACAGGGTGAATATACAAATAGGACAAGTGAACATTGACTTGAATTAGTCAAAGATTTGAATGTCGTTCTTATAGTTTATTTCTAATATTGGTAGATCAGTACTGAAGGTGAATACTCATTAAAAAAGAAACGATGTACTCACTGCCTTTGCATGGCTTTTGAATCCTACCTTTCCTCTTTTGGATTTCTGGATTTGTAAATCTTTACAGAAAAAGATTTCCCATCTTTTTCTCATAGAGCAACTGATGGATTTGAACCACTGAACTTTGTACAAGCATACTAATATGTTACATGCTTTACCACTGAAGTTTCAGTGGTATATGAGGTAAATTAGAAATTGGGAAATTTTAGGAGAACTTGGAAAAAAATTTTTAGGAAAAACATAAATTTGTAGCTAGAGATCAGCTGGCCCAGTGGACAGAAGGTGATGCTGCCAAGCTGAAGGTGGGTGACTTTTAATCTGCGGCCCTCAGGCCTGTCTTTCACTGTTTTAGTTCAGACATTCCTCTTGGTTGTATAGCCCTGGTGTACAAATTGCCATACAGCGGTAACTACACTGTGACACTGATGTGTCAAATGCGTTAATGGCTGGTTACCCAATGCGGACCGAGAGTGGGGTTGAGCTCCCCTATTAAAACAAGCTTGGAGGAGGAGTGGCATCCACTTCCTTAAGAGCTTGCCTCTGGAAACCCTGTGAACCTGGAGAAAGGATGAGAAACATCAAAGCGTTGAGGACTCTCCTTCATAGGGTCACTATGAGTCACCTGTGACTCGATGGCACTTAACAACAACAACAGCAACAACAACATGCTCAGAATATCATCTTATTAACTGCAAATAATGTGTTTGGCTGTTTTGCTTCCTGTTCTGCCTCATTAGAATGTGATTTCCAAAGGCTTGGGAAACAGTAGACTTCATACATGTACCTGTTAGTTCTCATTAAGCCAGTACCAAATCATAGCAACCCTCTAGGTGATATGAAGAAACATTTTACCGCTTTGTGTTATCTTCACATTCATTGGAATGTTTATATTTTAATTGCCTTTTCAACCTAGGGGACTCATCTTCCACCATTTTAAATTGAGATTTAAAAGGGAGCCTTATAAACTATAAATTTGGAAGTGGATCACCAGGCCTTTCTCCCTAATCACCCTTAATCTGAAAGTGCCTCTGAAATCTGTCCACAATAGGTGACCCAGCTGAGATTTGAAATGCTGGTGTCCGCCACAGTATGGCAAAATGGCAGGTGAGTGGTGGCTGCTCTATGTTGTGTTGTTGAATACTGTCAAGTCAGAACCAATTCATAGCTGACCCTCCACTGGGATTTCAGAGGCAGTAAATTGAACTGGAGATGATTGCCCACTTTTCTCTTGTGGAGCACCTGGTGGATTTGATGTCCCTTCCTTTGAATTGGCAACACAATTCCTTAATACTAAGCTGCCAGAGCTCCCCATACAATCCTATTATTTGCTTTAGGTATATTCTAAAAGTGAAGGACATGGTCTTGCAAAGTATGGGAATACTGTCACAGCAGTAAAGGACAGCTCCTCTACCCTCTGACCCACCAACCATTTGCCTGGCTCTCTGCGTGATTTTCCAGGTTGTCATACAGTAGGCTGGACCATCCACAACACATGGCATGGATCTGGTGTTCTTTGATAATGCATTTCATTTATGAATTTTTCTTTTACTGTAGTGTAGTTTTTCTTTTTACTGTAGTGGGAGAGCTGCAGAGCCTGTGATGCTATGTGTAAGTGGCCTGGTTTCATGCCAGTTTTGTTTGTAGAGGTTTCCTGGTGGTTGTGGTGACACTTTAAATTTCTTTCTTGTTCATTCAGTTGACTCCTGCCTGAGTGTGATTTAATACTAACACAGATCTGGGATTGGACTCCGACTTCATTTCTTAGCTCTGATTGTAGCAAAGAACTTCTGGTCACCAAGATGTAGTTCAGGCTTTTCCTTGAAGGTATGTGATAGTGTGAAATGAGTCACACTATTATCCAGAGGCCTTCTCTATAGTTTGAATCCACCAGGAATTTAAGGGAGAAAGATGGATAATCTCTTCCCATGCTATTTACAGCCTTTGAAACCTGCTGGGGTTGGGGGTTGGCTATGAGCTGGTTCTGACTTGAGAGCAATGAGCTAGTTAGCTGGTTTATCTACACTGCAGTGACAAAGAGTTTCCAAAGTCCAGATGTCAAACCCACCCTTCCCTCACACCTGTCACATGGCCAGAGGCTGGCATCACAGGTAACTGGCCTGGTAGAAGTTCCATCCTGACACAGCTTGTGATTACCAAGGCAGCTAAATAAGTGTGGACTCAGAGTTTCTGCCCGAGAATGATGCATTCACCCAACATACGCTCATTGGCCCAAGAAAGTTTGATGGCCAGAGCTTCCTCCAGTGAAAGTGGAAGGTGGGATCCAGCCAACAGTCAGGAGGAGGAACAGAACATCTGCCACTGTGCTCATGAGGGGTCCCACCAGCCTGTATAGATTTGTCGGATACCATTTGCCTTTATCAAATGCTCAACCCAGAGCTGTTTCAGGTGCCATTGTTCATCAAGTACTGGCTGCTTCTCCAGCCCAGCCTTTTCCCTCCGGGTGTGACATTTGAATTCATCCTGTCAGCATTATGAGTCCTTCCTCCAGAAAACCAGCTTACCATCCTAGGCTTGCCACACTGCTTCTCAGGCTATTCTGTTGATCCAGACTCAAACATGGACCTCCAAACCTTTGCTTGCTCCCTGCCTGGCCACTACATTACTGTTCTGGTTCCCACTTGCTCTCCTGCTAGCTAAGACAAGCTCCTTGCCCTGTCCCCAGTCCCTGCTTTCCTCATTGCTGGTAGAATGAAGTAATTCATTCCTTTGCCTTCAAGATGGTTCAGAAATCCAAGTTCAATTTGAAAGAGAGAGCAGAAGGAAAGCTTTATTATGAGTAAAAGACACCAGAATCCTTAATGCTCATACTTGTAGTGAGCCATAGGTTAGTGACGAAATAGTCTAAGCGTGGATTGCAGCCACTTAAATAGAGTTGGAGAAAGTGAAGCCAGAGTGCTCGTTGGAAGCAAAGATGGCTGAGCTTCATCTCCCATACTTTGGGCATGTTGCTGGGAGAGGCTATTTCTTGGAGAAGGATATCATGCTTGGAAAGGTGGAAGGTTGATGAAAAAGAGAAAGACTCAAGATGGATTGACACAGTTACTGCAGCGAGGGGCTCAGGGTGTCAGAGACTGTGAAGATGGCACCAGACAGGGTTCAGATCTGTTGTTCATAGGGCGGCTATGATTTGTACTTGACTCGATATATAGCGCCTAAGAACTGCAACAACAAACAGAATTTATGTGACCAGGGAATAGTACACAAATGCCAAGGGCGCAGTTGTTTCTAGGAATATTCTATGTGAATATTATTCACATGATGAGCAAAGAATAAACACACTAGAGCCAACTTGGTGTTTGTGGCGTTGGCTGATGTCCCACAGAGCCGGTGTTACCCTTACAGGGAAGATGAGTGAGGCAGGGAAGGCCAAGTGCAGCCTGTTGAAGGGAGCCTTGAAAATGGTTCATTATTTCTAGATTTAGAAAACTTCCTTTTCCTACGTTTTCCTAGCTGGAAAATATGACTCTGGCAAACACTTTAACACATTGACATTTATCAGGATTATTCCCTGTGATTTTCAATAAATAAACAAACTGTAGGTGGAGGCAGAGCTCGCTCCCCCTTGTTGGTGAAGAGATGAATATTCAGATTCTCTGAGTGTCTTCTGATGGATTGCTATGCTGAGGCTGTCACTTGAGGTGTCCTTACTTGCAGGTGACAGATCCTCCCCTGTCCCTGCAATGGTCACTCTCACTGTGGGCACATATATGTCACTTTGTTTGAAGACCCCATCCTTCCTTTTTAACCCTTTTTGATATGCCTTACTAGTTTAATACACTTATCACCTGTGAAATACCATATTTAACATATTTATTTTGAGAAGCTTAAGACTATTGAAATGAAAATTTATTTCTTCTCTCTCCTTCTCATGACCATATGCAGCTTGTTTCTACAAAGTTTTCAGCTTCTTTTACAGTCTCCTGTAGCTGTCTCAGTTTTAAGCCCATATGATAAATTTCTATTCTATTTTAGCTCCGAAGATCAGGATGCCTGATGAATCTTTTGAACTTCTAGAAACCAGCTTGAGCTGTTAATAAGTTCTGTTCTCACATGGAATTGACTGAGAGGTGAAATGAGATGGGTAGAGGTGGTGCCATCTCAGACCAGAGGCATTGGTCCACTGGGGACAATGGGAATATTTAAAGATACTAGTTTGCCTGGTACTTATCAATGCACACAGATTGTGCTGTGAGAGTTTATGCTTAGTGTTGAAGTACAGATGAAATGCCAAATTGTGGTTGTTAAGACATTTTTTTACCAAGAAAAATATAATTCTTTTTCATAGAAACAGAAAAATGAATCCAGGTTCTCACACAGAGCAAGTCCTTAAGAGGTTTACGTGAAGAAGATGTGTTTATAGTGGAAAGTCTTTCAACCAACTAAATTATAAAGCAACTCCATTTAAATGCCCTGACTTGGTCTCCTGGGAAAAAACACTTGATGAAATTGTACGTAATTAAGAGATTAGGTACATAGCACACTAGGAATAAAAGTAAACTTTATTATTATTATTATTATTATAAAAGATTTTGTTTTTATTTTTTTAAAGTCACAAGTCCTGGTGAAATATTGAAAATTGCTCCTGCCTGGATTGTGAGTGAGACAGAATTGTCCACTATCATTACTCCTAATGATAGAATTGTCAGCACTGAACAGGAGGTCTTAGCCAGCAACCCGAGGGAAAAGCAGACAGAAGATTGAGAGAGAAGATTGAAAAAATAATGCTGTAAGGCTTCTCTTGTTACCGAACGACACAACTGTGTACATTCGAAAATCCAAACTAAACTACAGGTACACTTTTAGAATTAATAATGCCACTAGATTTAGCAAGACACAGACTACAAAGTTAATAAATCTCAAAATAAAACAAAATGCCATTTACCCTAGCATAAATAACAGATCTTAAGAATAAATCTGGTAAAAAAACAGTGAGATATATTTGTGGATACATATGGAAAGAAAAGGTAACAGAACACTATATCAGTCCTCACCTCAGTGTTGATCTATGGATGCAGTTTCAAGTAAAATTTCAGCCAGTTTATATTAATGTGTGTGTTAAGATTCACAAGTCTACATGGAAATGTAGAGGATCAAGAATAGTCACGACAGTCCTGAAAAAGAAAAAAAAAGCGATATGAAATTGCTTCTAGATTTCAAAACTTCTGACACGATTACATTGATTAAAGTGTTACATTTGTGTAAGAGTGAACAAATAGATAAATAAGGATGAAAGAAGAAGAATGGATGGATGCCTTTGGGTTCTGGTGTTGGAGAAGAGTGTTAAATAGCCCATGGACTGCCAAAAGAATAAACAGCTGTGTCTTGTAAAAAGGTAGCCAGAGTGCTGCTTAGGGTCCAAGCCAGGGAAGGTTTGTCTCATATTTTGGGCATGTTGCTAGGAGATGTTATTCCTTGGAGAAGGACATTATGCTTGGAAAGGTGGAGAGATAGTGAAGGAGAGGAAGACCACCAGTGAGGCAGAGTGAATCCTAGTAATGGGATTGAGTATATCAAAAATGATTAAAACGACACAGGATAGGGCAGAGGTCAGGTCTGTTGTTCATAGGATCAATATGAGTCAGACTCAACTTGGTCATACCTAACAACAACAACAACAACAACAATAGTAAAGAAAGATTAGAGACTGACTCATGAATATATGTTGTTAGGTGCTATCAAGTTGACTACAATTCAGAGTAAACCTATGAATGACAACAAAACCTTGCCCTATCCTGTGTCATCCTCTTCTCCAGCCACATTTGAGCCCATTATTGAAGTCACTGTCTCAGTCCATCTTCTTGAGGGGCTTCCTCTCTTTGGCAATCTCTGAAACTTTCTGAGCATGATGTTTTTTTCAAAAGACTGGTGCCTCCTGACATCATGCACAAAGTATATGAGATGAAGTCTTACCATCATTGCCTCTAAGGAACACTGATTGGATTTCCTCTAAGATAGATTTGTTTATTCTTTTGACAGTTCATGGTATATTCAGTACTCTTTGTCCAACACCTCAATTGAAAGGCATCAATTCTTCTTCAATTTTCTTTATTCACTGACCAACTTTCAGATATGTAGAAAGCAGTTGAAAATGTCATGGCTTGAAGTCAGAGGCACCTTAGTCTTTAAACTGATGTCCTTGCTCTTTAACACTTTGTAATACCTCTTCTAATTTCTTGATTTCTGCAACCATGGGTTTTGATGATGGATCCAAATAAAATGAAATTCTTGAAAATTTACATCTTTTCTCAGTCTGATAATATGTTATATATTGGTCCAGTGGTGAAAAATTCTTTTTTCTTAATGTTGAGATATAATCCATTTTCAAAGCTGTAGTCTTTGATCTTCTGTAGTAAGTGCTCCAAGTCCTCTTGAGTTTCTGCAAGCAAGATTATGTCATCTGCATATTGCAGGTTTTTAATGACTCTTCCTCTAATTCTGATTCCACATTCTTTTTCATATAGCCCAGCTTCTCAAATTATTTGCTCAGCATGCAGATTGAATAGGTATGGAGTAAGGATACAACCCAGACACTCAACTTTCTTTCCTGATTTTAAAACCTGCAGGGTTCTCTTGTTTTGGTTAGAAAACTGCTTCTTGGTCTGTGCATAGATTTCACATGAGCACAATTAAGTTTCCTGAGATTCCCATTTCGTCATGGTCTAGTCCATAAGAAGTTGTGCTGCTAACCTAACAGTGGCATCTCTCTGATGTTTTGACTCCATTAAGGACTCCAAAGGAAAAAAATCAGCAGTCTCCTCTTATATTTCCTCCAAAGATCTGCTGGAAAGCCAGCTATGAATTGGTTCTGATTTGATGGCAATGAGTGAGTCCTGCATACATCAACAAAAACTCATTACTGTAGTTGTTAAATCCCGTCGACTTGTAGCAACCCAATGAACGAGAGTCCTCAACACTTGTGTGACTTTCATCCTCTTTCCATGATCATAGGGTTTCCAAAGGAAAGCTATTTACGGAAGTGGATGCCACTCCTGCTTCCAAGCTTGTTTCAATTGGGGAGCGCCACCAAACACTGTAGAGTTGGAGTCAACGCAGAGCTGACCCTCCAGCAGGCTCTAAGTTGCAGTGGAGGAGATTGGGCATCTTTCTCCTTCAGTAAAGCTGATGGATTTGAACCACCTGCTTTTGGTGGGTTTTGCTCTTCAAACAGTAGGCAACAAGATAGCCACTTGATTTATGATAAGAGAAGTACTGAAGTACAGTGGATAAGAGATAGTATTTTCTAAAAGTGATGTTGGCTCACACACATGCATACACCCCCAAAAAGATCTTTAGCTCCTTCTCACACCAATCAGTTTAAAGTTTAAATAACACAAAAATCAGTTTAAAGTGCATTCTAGATCTACATTAGAAACAGGACAACTTTAGAAAATAGTGTTGCTTAAAAACTTTATTACTTAGACAATAATCAGTTTTGATAATCACTACTTAGATTATTAAACTGGACTACATTGAAATGAAGCACTGTTGTTTATGTAAAGATTCTATTAAAAGATTGAAGATATAAATATATATAAATTACCAAGTTTGGTATGTATGACAAGAAGTTTTATCCAGAATATATAAAGTGCCATCTATAAATCAGTAAGAAAAAAACAGATAACTCAGTAGAAAAATGAGTGGATCACTAAATAAAAGATTCATTACATGTATGAGATGATGCCTTAAACACTAGGGAAGTGCCAAGTTGAAATAATACAGCATTACAGCAATCATCTGAATGGCAGAAATGAAAATGTTTAACAATCCCAAGAATTGATGGATTTGAGGGATGACTGTAATTTTTTGTAAATTCTGGTGGGTTGGAATTGATGTAGTCTCTTTGAAAATTTGGTTGCGCTATGATGTGTGTGTGTATAATTTAAAATCTAGTAATTTAAGAGCTATCTGTATGTTGGAGCTCGAATGACCTAGTGGCAAGGATGGCACAACATCTGTATATCAAACAGATGTCTCCTGTGTGGATCAAAGACATGAAGAATGAGTATTGATGCCTTACTATAAAGATCTTCAATAGGACAAGAGAGAGTATGCAGTCATGCATTAACATGTAATCAAATCAATTACAATTTACTCATATAGCGAATTATTAATATATTAATAAATAAATTCATAATTAAATCTTAATTATTACTATTACATGTTAAGCAATGAGAAGTAATCACATACATAGTATATATACATTAATATATACATACATAGATACTATTACCAATAAAGTCGGTTCTGGCTCATAGTGACCCTCTATCAGTTTTCTGAGGCTGTAAATCTTTAGTGCAGGAGACTGCTCATATTTCTTGTGGAGAATGACAGGCGGATTTTTAGTTAGCAACCCTGATATATTATGCACCATACCACAAGGGTTGTTGATCTCTCTCTCTTCTCTAATACTTTCTGTCTACATATATGCAGTAAAATGGATCACTCAGGCATAATGTATAAAAGAAGATAGCTGTATTGTATTATTTCATTTATATGAGGTTTAGAAATAGACAGAGGTAGACTATCGAGAGAGAAGTTGGAATGAATGAGTATTCTTTTTTCCTTGCTGTGTACCTTCAAATTGGATCCAGCTGGCACAGGAGGAGATTTCCCCTCCTTCTCCAGTGGAGCATCTGGTGGATTCAAACAGCGCTCCTTTGGGATTGAAGTGCAACTCCTTGCCAGTAGGCCACCAGAGCAAACCAATGTAAAAATAAAAATTTTAAAAAATATATCACATCTATTCAGTGCCTTTCTCCCTGTTTACTGCAATAATTCCTCAGACTTGAGCATCTATCCCCATGGCTCTGGATCATGATGCCCTCTGTCACTTTTTCTTCTGTAGTCACCCCTACCTGACACCTTCCGGGTAATGGCTTCCTTTTCTGTCTTTCACCCCCACCATCTGTTTGAGGAAATCTTTCATATGACCCTTTTATACTGATTATACTGTATTCTAGTTTTATGTTTATTTGCCTTCCTCATGAAGACATTCACCCCCTAGTGAATATTTATGGGGCTTCACTAGGAGCAGTTGTTCAGTGAATCAACCCTCTGCAGTTCAGAGACCAAAAATCACTCCAAACTCTGCTGAGCATCTAATATGGAATAGGTACCCTGAAGGTGTTTGTGGAAGGAATGTGTGAAGGTACCAAGTAGTGATTGGTACTCAGAGGAGGTGATCACGGGAGACTTTATACTGAACATTGGCTTGTACCTGGCATTGGAAGTCTAGGAAGAAGACTTCCAGGTGTGAGACTGACTAGAAACAAATCATTTAGGCAGAATCAAGCCATCAAAAAACCTGCTTAGAAAAAAAAATCAGTGAATTTAAAAGACTGAAGGTTAGAGTTTGTTGAAGGGAGTTGTTATTGTTGGTAGTTGTTGAATAGAACTGGTAGTGACCCTATGAACAACAGATCTGATCCCTGTCCTATCCTGTGCCATCTTCAGCATCTCTGAAACTCTTGAGCCCATTGCTGCAGTCACTGTGTCAATCAATCTCATGTAGTATCTTTCTCTTTTTTTTTACTGACCCTCCAGCTTTCCAAGTATAAAGGCCCTCTCCAAGCAATAGCCTCTCCTAGCATCATGCCCAAAGTATGAGAGATTTGGCTTTATCATCTTTGCCTCTAAGGAACACTCAGGCCACTCTTTCTCCAAGAAACTCCTGTTCTTTTAGCAGTCCTTGGAATATTCAGTACTCTTCTCCATCACTCCAACTCAAAGGCATTAGTTCTTCTTCTGTCGTCATTCTTACTCATTGTCCAGATCTCAAATGCATAGTAAGTTATTAGAAAGGCCATGGCCTGAATCAGGCACATGTTTGTCTTCAAATGGACATCATTGCTCCAAATAATTTTAAGAGGACTTTGACAGCAAACTTGTCCAATCCATGATGTCTCCTCATCTTTTGACTGCTGGAACACCTGATATGAAAATACACATAGTATTAGGTTAGGTCAGATCATGGAGGACTTGAATACTTCAGGATGTTGAATGATTTTGAGCTCTAATCTGTAAGCAAACAGGAAGTATTTGAATGGGCACTTCATTTAGCAAGCCCAAGTTTCAGAGAACCTGCTGGTGGCCTGTCGTACTGTGGAATGATGATCTAGATTTGAGAACATCTAGTCTCTTTTAATGATCTGGATGAGAAGAAACAAGGGTATGACAGGGATGAAAGCACTGGAGATGTGAAGAATAGAAAGAATTATTGTGAAATAGGAGTTCACAGGGCTTGGTACTGGACTGGATGAGGGAGTCATGCAGATTTGTCCATTGAGCAAAACTACTGAGTGAGCATCAAGGATGTGCCAGACAATGTGATTGGCATGAGAATGAAACGGAGAATTCCTAAAACTCCTTGAATTTTAGAATGATGCCCTGTTCATCTTTGTATCTTGGACCCAAGCCACTGTTATTATCTTGATGTTTTATATGTATCATATTTAATAAACATTCCTGAGCATATCTACAAGAAAGTGAGTTTCAGATGTTGAAAGATTCAGCTGTTTGTGATTGGACTCTTTACCTCAGGGTGCCTCTGGCCTGGCCATCCTTCAGGACTCAACCTGAATGTCCTCTCCTCCAATCCTGAAGCCTGGATCCTAAACCCCTTTCTATGTGGTCACAGACTGCACTTATCACAATATTTTATAGTTTCCTTCTTGGGAAAGGTACATCCAGAGTGCTCCTTAAAGACAAGGATGGTAAAACTTTATCTTACAGACATACATTTGTTAAGAGTGGCCATTCCTTGGAAAGAAACATCATGCTTGGAAAGGTCAACAAAGGAGAGGAATACCCTCAACGAGTTGGTTTGGCATCTTGACTTCTACAATGTGCTCAAGTGTGTCAGAGATGATGAGGATGGTGCAGGATAGGACAGGGTTCATATCTGTTGTTCTAGGGTCTCTATTATTTGTCCTCGACTCAACAGCACCTAACAGCAACAACTCTCAACATGCAAAGTTTTCGACAAACATGATATAACAATGTCAAACGTAGTGCCTGAGAACAGCAACTTTGATTGACTTAATGGAAATAAATCTATACCAAATAAATGGTATAACTATTAAATGCAACAAGAATTAGATGGTGAGAAATATTACATATGCTCTGAGAAACTACTGAAGAGACATTCACAGGGCCATGATGAAATGTTGGCTGACGAGGGTACTGGACAAAGTTGCATCAAAGCTGCCTCCTCAGGTTCCTGAGGTTATGTTGATGTTTTTCAGAAGTGGCAAATGGATATTTCTTAGCCACTTTGATGACCAATTCCAGTATCTGATCCCATATTTATAGTGGATGAACATTTGATTTTAGAGATATCTTGTGGCTTAGTGGTAAGGAATTGCTGTGCTGCCAAAGCAAAGGTACATGGTTTGAATCCCCAGTTGCTCTGTGGGAAAAAGATGGGCAGTCTCCTTCTGTGCAGTTTTTTTGTTTTTGTTTTTTTCTATACATGTATTTGGCTTAAATTTAACTCAGGAGAACTGTGATGTTCACATACATCAGTAAATGCTAACAACTTGATCTAGTTAACAAAAATTACAAACTCAGCTACATGAACATAATACACAAGGAAATCATGGTCATATTAATTGCACAAAGAAATACAGTAGATTTTTAATGGTGAAAAAATTCAGTACTCTTGTTCATTAATCTAGCCTTGGTTTTTGGGGGGTATTTATTTTTTTCCAAAAATAGTATCTACACTGTATACAGGGCTATACATTACTTTTTATTTTCGCATATAAATGTTATGTATCCAAAAAAAGTACCTCTACAACGAGTGAAAAATTAACACAACAAAAAGTAAATGTACAAAGGGGCAGGGGACTAAAAGTAACTTGGAAAAGACAGATGGTCCTAAACATGGTTTCTTACATCAAACTCAATTTTAGATGTCGTGATAGGTTTATAAACTAAGTTATTGAAGGAATACCTCAAAACAAATAATAGCATTTACAAATCAGCCTGCATATTTAGGCTTAATTAAAGAACAGCTAGGTTTAAGTTGAAGGTTAAGGGGAAAAATAGATCTCTTGAGTGACTAGATGTTTAGGCACACCTTGATGTTTCCAATCAACAGCTAGAATGTGCCAGGTTCAAGGCTTCAGAAAAGTCCATGTTATGTTAAACACATCTTTGACATTAGGAAGATCAACAGTTCATCTAGGTGCTGTATTTAAGCAGCATCTATCTAGAAAAGTCACTTTATTCAACAAATTAAGGGAACTCTGGTAGTCGTAGTGAAAAAGAGTTAAATGAATAGCAGTTATCAACAACTTCTTCAAGTTTCATTCTATTGAAGTCAATGACTACAATGGTACTCTTCCTTATTCACCTAACAAATAATTTACCTTTAGAAAAATATAAGGATAAAAAGGTAAAGCCCTGCAGAGATGAAATCCAGCAGTTTTTCTGATTACTGAGGCATCAAATGCCTGATGTTGCATTTAGAGGTATCCTAGTATTGGGTCACCTCCTGTGCAGTTTACTGCCTCTAAAAACCCACTGGAGAGTTAGCTACGGGTTGGTTCTGACTCAGTAGTGCTAAATACTCAACAACAGGGTTTAATTGGTTTCTTTACTTTCCCTGAGTGATTTGGTTCTGACTTGGAGACTTTTCTCCTTCCCTGCTTTGGTTGAACGCCCTTTATCAGTGACTGTATCATACAGGACAGTGAGGAATGTGTCAGAGCTGCCACGAACCCCATAAAGACCTGCCAGTCTTGATCTTGAAGAATATTTCTCACTTAATTGTTTCCAAACTTTCCTCATTCTCTAAAATCTTCTTACTTTAATCTGTGACATGCACACACATGGCTTAAGCTTGTCCAGTAAAATTCCTAGTACATCCTTTTTTGATAAAAAGAATAAACTCTTGTTTTTCAATATTTTTAGACTTACAGGGCAGGTGGGTGGGTGGGAAGGGAGAAACTAAGAGAGTACAGATATCTCCTGTATGCCCTGCATACAATTTCTCTTATCTTTATCGTAATGTCTAGATGCCAAGCTTTATTCAAATGCCAGCAAATTTTCAATTAATATTCCTTTCACTTCGCAGGATCCAGTTCTGGTGATCACATTACATTCATTCAGTTGCCAAGTATTATTACTCAACTCTGGTTTATGACAGTTTCTGATAAGATTCCTTGTACATCCTTTTTAAAAAATAAACTCATTCAGGAGGAACATTAGACTTACAGAAAAGTTGCCAACATACTATGGCTATTTCCAGCCCACCTCTCACCTACTTTTGATTTCCCTGTGTTGTTATGAGAAGGCCTGGTTGCACAGTGGTAAAGGTGCTCAACTTCTACCCAAAAGGATAGTGGCCTGAATTTATTAACCACTCTGGGGGAGAAAGATAGCTAGCTTCTCTAAAGATGGGGACACTTTTAAAGTGGGGTATGATCACTGTTAATTGGAAACAATCTCCAGGGGAGAAAGATGGGCAGTCTCCTCCCATACAGTTAGTTTATCGCCTCTGAAAACTTTTAGGAGTGTCAGCTATTTTTGTGATTGTTGTTGTTGTTATGTGCCATCGAGTCACTTGCGACTCATAGCGACTGCCCTAAACTCTGCTCTGTCC
>NW_006399969.1:3678237-3680106 GCF_000299155.1 Elephantulus edwardii
CAATAATAGTTTTATACAATATTTATGCTTGTGGGACTGAGTTAGTTCACTTAGCATAATGCTCTCCAGTCCCTTCCAAGTTAGGTAATAATTTACAAAATCATTGCTCCTGCTTGCTGCATAATATTCCATTGTGTGAATGTACCATAATTTCTCAATCCATTCATTTCTTGTTGAACATTTGGGCTGTTTCCATGTTCATGCGATGGTGAATAATGTTCCTTTGAACATTGGTGTACAAATCTCAGTTTATGCCTCAATTCTCATATTCTCAGAGTATGTTCCAAGTAGTGAAATAGTTGAGTCATATGGAATTTCCATGTTCAGCATTTTGAGGAAGTGCCAAACTGTCTTCCAGAATGGTTGTATCATTTTCCAATCACAACAACAATGTATAAGAGTTCCTTTCTCACCACATTCTCTCCAACATTTATAACTTGCTGCCCTGTTAAACTTTGTCACTGTTACTGGAGCAAGAAGGTACCTCATTGTGGTTTTGATATACATCTCTCCAGTGATCTGCCAGTGATCTGGAGCATTTCTTCTTGTATCTATTTGCCATTTGACTGCCTTCCTCTGTGAAAATTCTTTCCATGTCTTAGGAATATTCTATAACTTTTGTTATAAGACTCTTGTCTGAGATGGTATTACCAAATGTTTGTTCCCAGTCTGTAGATTTTCTTTTCACCCTGTTGGAAAAAGTTTTTGATGAACACATGGATTTAATCTTTAGAAGGCTCCATGCATCAATTTTCTCCTCTTCAGATTCTGAATTTCTGGTTGCATTTGGCAGTCTCTTTATACTTTGGACTAGTGTTTCTAAGCTTGATCCCAGTTTGTCTCTTATGAACGTTATGGTTTTGGGCTCTATTCCCAGGTCTCTGATCCACTTTGAGTTGATTTTTGTGTATGGTGTGAGATGTGGATCCTGTTTCAGCTTTCTGCAGGTTTAAGTCCAGTTTTTCCAGCACCATTTATTGAAGAGGTTATCATTGCCCCATTTGATAGCTTTGACTTCTTTGTCGAATATCAGATGACCATAGATAGGTGGGTTTATTTCTGGGTTCTCAATTCTGTTCCATTGATCTTTGTGCCTATCGTTGTACCAGTACCATGGTTACTACTACTGTGTAGGAATATTTGAGGTCAGGGAGTGCTATGCCTCCAACCTCTTTTTTTCCCTCCGAAGTGTTTTGCTTATTTGGAGTTTCTTGACTTGCCAAATAAATTTGATAATTTCCTTTTTAATCTTGAAAAATTAATTTGGTATCTGTATTGGGATTGCATTGAACATGTAGATTGATTTTGGTAGGATTATCATTTTCACAATATTGAGTCTTCTTGTCCATGAACAGGGAACATTTTCCCATTTCATTTATTGTGTCTTTCAGAAATGCTCTATATTTTCTTTGTATAGGTCTTTTGCATCTCTAGTTAGGTTCACTCACAAGTATCTCAATTTGTGGTAGCTGTGGTAAATGGTATTGCTTTCTTAATTTCCTTCACTAAGTCCTTTCTGTTACTGCAGAGGAATCCTACTATTTTTTTTATATTGATCTTATATCCTGCCACTCTATTAAATTGGCCTATTAACTTTAACAATTTTTTTTGTTGTTGAGTCATTGGGGTTTTCTGTGTACACTATCATATCATTTGCATATAGCAGCAGTTGATCATCTCTTTGCCGATCTGGATTTTTTTTTATTTCCTTCTCTTGTTGTATTGCCCTACAAAACACTTCCGATACAATATTGAAAGGAAATGGTGACAGTGGCCATCCTTGCCTGGGCCAAGTTTTCAAGGAAAATATTTTTAGCTTTTCTCCATAGACATATTTCAGCTAAGAGATGTTGCCCTGGACATGCTCAC
>NW_006399969.1:3697292-3699115 GCF_000299155.1 Elephantulus edwardii
TGTGGATTGCTGCCTTCTTGACATTTTGGGAGTCTTTTTTTAGTAGATATTAGGCAGTTATAACTATAAAATTACCCAGGGTGCTGCAGTGTTTTGAGAAACACCTATATATTAGTACTCCCTTCTTGGGAGGCCTTACAGGCATCAGGCCAGACAGCAGTTTCCCCCCCAAAGGAGGAAGCCTGTTGTTCCCTTCTAGAGGTGGCTTCTCACCTCTGTCAAGGTGCCTATGACTTTCTTGTTGCTTGAGTTAAGGGGTCCCACATGGTCAATCTAGAGACTAATTTTCCCCCCAAACTACATGAATGACCAAGGAGGAAGCCTGGAAGTGGCTTCTCGCCTCAGTTGAGATGCCCAGGACCTCCCTATTGCTTGAGTTAAGGGGTATCATGTGATCAAACTAGACAGCTTACCCCCCACCTCCCCAGATAACTTTGGAAACAACACAGGCAGTAGCACTGTGCTGCTTCCTGCTGTGCCGTCCCGCTTCTTGCTCTTTTTTTCTCTTTGTATGCCATATTTGATGTGAGTTAGTAAAATACTCCCCATACTTAAAGTGTAGGAAGAGAAACTAGGCTCCTGATCCTGACTGGAGAGTAGTGATTTATATTATTTGGAATTCTTCTTTAAAGAAGAATTATCTCTTTCCTCCTATACTTATTTGGAAAACCATTAATTTTTATCAGTATTGACCCTTGAACATTTATTTTAATTTCAGATTATAATCCAGTACAACATTATTGAATCTGGTACTTGAATTTTTCTAGCTTTGGCTGTGGAGAGTGCTTTCAGATTGGCACCTGTGTCCCTTGGACATACCTACATTCTTTTTATTTTTTATCACTTCTTTTTTTCCATTATTACAAGATATTTTCAATCCATCTGGTATTTTTTTCCCCTCTTCTCTTTCCTAATATATCCTTAAAGTGTTTTCTCTTAAGTATATTTCAAAAAGGAAATGGTTAATTTTTGTCCCTAATGGAGTCCATTCTTAGAGGAAATCAATAAAAAGAAATACTTAATAGATTAATATATCTCAATTAATGAATTTTTATAAAAATAAGACCATATCCATTTACACTTTGTTGACACCCCTGAAACACTCTTACTCATAATTTCTGCTCTGATTCATATTGTTGAAGGAAATCTTGTACTAAACAAATGATTGGCATGAAAAGGTGTATGTAGTGTAGCAGGCCTGCTTTTGCACGAAGACATCTGCATTTCTTTTTGTTTCTGGTTCTCTAACTGAGCAGTGACAACTTCTTTCATATTCCCTGATTCCCAATTTGGCATTATTTTCTAACCTAATTTTCATGAGTAATCAGCCAGTGGGTAGAAAAGGGAAGGCTTCTACCAACACTTTACAGAGTGAAAACCCTGTCCTCAGAGATTTCAAAACCTCCTCAAAAATTGACATGGAAAGGAGATTTGGGGCAAAATTATGAGTAAGCAGGAGCCTTGGCAGATCCTCTCCTTCTGAGGAACTGGAAAACAAAGATAACAGACGTGGATGATAATACTTTACTCCTGTGTTTCAAAGGAAATGGTAAAGAAATTACCAAATACCAACTGGAGCAAGAAATAGAGTGAAAACTTTGAAGGAGAAGACACGCAATAAAAAACCAACAAGAGTAACAATATTAATGTCTTGTAAAGAAAGTAGGCTACATGGCTAAAACCAGCCTAAAACACAAGGAACGACAGCATATAATGGTGAAAGGGTCAATGTAACAAGATTTTTGTTTTTGTTATGTGCCATCGAGTCATTTGCAACTCATAGCGACCCTATGTACAAAAGCCCTACACGCCGTTCTATCCTG
>NW_006399969.1:3699636-3717091 GCF_000299155.1 Elephantulus edwardii
AAAACTGTTAACTCTGTCAATCTCTTCACCATCTATACTGATGCTGCCAATTGGCCCAGTGGTGAGAATCTTTGTTTTCTTGATGTTGAGCTTCAACCCATATTGAAGACTGCAGTCCTTAACCTTCTGCAGCAAGCGCTTCAGGTCCTCCTCAGTTTCAGTGAACAGGTTGTGTCATCTGCGTAACACAGGCTGTTGACAATTCTTCCACCAATCCTGATGCCACATGCAAGCAAGATTCTGTTGAAAATTATCCAAAAATGTTTGGAACAATATGTCAGCAGATAACTGCCAGATGTGCAGGCTGGATTTAGAAGAGGTTGTGGTACTGTGGATATTATAGCTAATGTAATATGGATCTTGGCAGAAAGCAGAGAATACCAGAAGAATGTCTATCTGTGCTTTATTGACTATGCAAAGGCTTTTGACTGTGTGGATCACAACAAGCTATGGCTGACTCTGAGAAGAATGAGAATCCCAGAACATTTGATTATGCTAATGCGAAACCTATACTTGGACCAGGAGGCAGACATCAGGACAGAGCAGGGAGACACTGGATGGTTCAAAATCATATACCATTTTGATGAAGGAAAAAAATTAAGTCAAAGTAAACTTAAAAAAAGACACCAAAGAACTAAACAATGCTCCTAAGTAGCTTGATTTCATAGACATAGACTAGCCCACACGACAAGAGTATAACACTCTGATTCTTTCCTGCACAATTGTTGGATCTTCTTCTTTTGGAATGGGAACCCATATGGATCCTTCAGTTAGAAAGGAAGTTGTCTTCCAAATTTCTTGGTATAGCCTAGTGAGCACCTCCAGGGTGCATCTGTTTGTAGAAAAATGACAATTTATATTTCATAAATTCCAAGGGCCTTATTTTGTTGCCAATGCCTCCAGTGAAGGTTGGAATTCTTACTTTGTTATCATTGTTTGTTGATCATACACTACTTCCTGATATGGTTCAATATTGATCAAGTACTTCTGACACAGTGATTTTATTTATACCTCTCATCTTTTTATCCTTGCTGTATTGTTCAAGAATTTTCCCATAGAATCCTTCAGTGTTACAACTTCAGGGTGAAATTTGTTCTTCAGTTCTTTCAATGTGGACAATGACAAATTTATTCATCCCTTTTGCTTTTGTAACTTCTGTTCTTTGCATGTTTTGTTATACTTAGCCTTGTCTTCTCTAGTTGACCTGCAAAATCTGCTCATCTCTTCCACATCCTTATATCATCTCTTTATTTTGGCCTCTTCACATTATAGTCCAAGTTAATCCTCAACAAGGTGCGTTGACAAAGTGACTTATACAATGGGCTCAAGCATGTCAGAGAACAGGATCATGGTACAGAATAGAATAAGGTTCAAATCTGTTATTCAAAGGGTTTCTTTGAATCATGTTGTTTTTGTTGAGTACTGTTGAATTAGGATTGAACCATTGCTGACTCTAGTGAGTTTTCAGGATTAGGAAATTACATGGGAGGAGAGTGCTCATCTTTGTCCTGTGGAGCATCTGGTGGATCCAAACCATACCCCTTTGTGTTTGAAGTGCAATTTGTTACCACTAAGCCACCCAAGCTCCCTTTGAGCCATAATTGACTCTACAGCACTTAGCAACTATTCCTGCATATGTAACATTCTGCAAAATCACCATATGTTAAATCACAAAGCAAGCCTCACCAAATTAAAAAGCATCACATTGCCACACTGCATCCTTACAAGTCACAGTATTATCTATCAAATTAGAAGTCAGCAAGAAGAAGATCAGAGGGGAAAAAAAGAACAACTGAGAAGACAATAAAACCCATTGTGAACACTATTAAGTAATACAAGAAATCAAAATTGGCATGAAGCAAATGAGAATGAAAGCATAGAATACCAAGATCTTTGGCTCACAGAAAAAAAAGTCCTCAGAAATTTATAGCTATCAGTGGACAGAGAATAAAAGAATCAAACTTAACACCTTAGCTCAACATCTGTAACAACCAGTGAAGGAAAAATAAGTAAATAAGTAGTTTCTAAAAGAAAAGAACTAATAAAGATTAGAGCAGACTCCCCAGTCTCCCCAAGTTGTGTAGTATTTTTCAAAAGAGTTTCTCCTGAGTACTGCATAGTATTCCATTGTGTGAATGAGACTGGAGAGCATTATGTTGAGTGAACTAACTTAGCCTTTTAAGAAAGAACAAATACAGCATAAGACCATTATTGTAAAAATAGAAGGATAACTAATAAAAAATGTGTGGGCATACAAGGGGAGAAAAGAGTGGAAGCAGAAGGATGAGGATGCGTAGGGGCAAAATCACAGAGTTGCACAATTTGGTGGGTGGAGGGAGAGGAGGCGGATAAAGGAAATGGGAAAGGTCTGGCCAGGACCTGAAAAGACAGGATAATTGTAGACATGGTCCAATGGTGATTAATTTTATAAAACATAATGCATTGGAAAGATTGTATGAAATATAATATGAATGAAGAATACTGTGAAGGAATTTTGTAAGTAAATTTATATATTCTTTTTTAAAAAAGAGCATGCTGAAAGAAATAGAAAAACAATAGAAATAGACAAGACTATTAATTGGTTCTTTGAAAGGATTTATAAAAAGTACAAATCCATAGCAAACATAACAAAAGAAGAGATCCAAATGGCTTAAGTAAGAAATACAATTAATTGGTGAAGTCTCAATAAAGCCAACTCACATAAAGAGTATAGTAACCATGGAAAACTACCAACAAATTTGAAAACTTAGAGAAAATGGACAAATTCTTAGAAACTCACTGCCTATGTAAAGCAACACAGTGGTAGAAAATGTGAATTAAAAAAAAGAGAACTTGAACAGGTCATATTTTCTATTAAACAGTCAGAGAAAAAAATGGCATAAAGTCTTGTGAAACTATTTCAAAATGTAAGAAAAGATGGAATATTTCTGAATTAATTCTGTGAAGCAAGTGTAATCCTGATACCAAAGTTAGGCAAAGAAAACCCTAAAAATGATACACCCTTCTCTCCCATGAACATAGAGGTAAAAATTGTCTGCAAATTCCTTGCCAATTGAATCTAACTTCATATAAAAAAAATCATGTGTTATGATCAAATGGGACTCATATAAGATATGCAGAGCTCAACATTGTTGTTATGTGCTGTTGAATCCACTACAACTCATAGTGACTTCTATGTATAAGAGTTCAGAACCCTGTCCTGCCCTTAGCTAATCTCACTGTCTCTTACACATCTGCCCCTATTACACCAGTTACTGTGTCAATCTGTTTCATCCAGGGTCTTCCTCTCCTGCTCTTTCCCTCTACTCTTTCAAGCAGGCTGTACTTTTCCAAGGACTGATCCTTTCTGGCCACGTGCCCAAACTATGTAAAACAGAGCTTCAAAATCCTTGCCTCCAGGAAGCAGCCTGGTTTCACCCTCTCAAGGATGGACCTGTTTATTCTCTTAGCAGTCCATGGAATGTTCACTACCTTTCTCCAGCACCGCCACTCAAAGGCATCAGTTTTTCTTTTGCCATCCTTATTCATTGTCTAGCACTCTGATGCACATCAAGTCATTGCAAAGACCATGACCTGGTCAGGCACACCTTAGTCTCTATACTGACTTCATTGCTCTTTCATACTCTGGAGAGGTCCTTGACAGCAAATTTTCCTAATGCAATTAATCTTTTGATTTCTTCACTGCTGATGCAAAGAGCAGTGTGAAAATTGTGGAACCAAACCAGCTGAATTTGTTAAAAACCTCAATCTCTTCTCCATCTATCATGATGCACTCAATTGCCCAGTTGTAAGAGTCTTTGTTTTCTTGATATTGAGTTTTCATCCATATTGAAGACTGCAGTCCTTGGCCTTTTGCAGTAGGCACTTCAAGTTCTCTTCTGTTTCGGAAAGCCAGGTTGTGTCATCTGCATAATGCAGGTTTTTGATGAGTCTTTCTCCAATCTTGATGCCAACTTTTTGAATGAACTGTTCCACATACAGATTTAAAAGATAGGAAGACAGGACGTATTCCTGACACAGTCCTTTCCTGATTTTGAATTATGCAAATCATGCTTCCTTGCTCTATTTTGACAACTGCTATTTTTCAACTGATCAGTGTAAGTTCAGTGTTAGAAAAACAATTACTGTAGTCTACCCCATAAATAAAATGAAGGAAAACACCCAAAAGATTGCATCAATCAGTGCAGAAAAGTTGATATGCCTAAGTAAAATGTACTTTTTTAAAAAGAAAACCAAAAACGTTCACAGATAGAGATGAGCTACTTGGAATGGAGAACATATTCGCCTTCTTGTAGCCTTTGATCTCTTGTTCGTTTCCAGATAGCAGAGCAGGGAGCTGTTCTTGCTGAAGGCACTTCCTGATGCCTAGCTTGTCAGTGTGCCAGCTTAGAGATGCTGAGCTTCTGAGCGTGAGTTCAATTGATACACTTGATCATTTGCATTTTGGGTCACATAATAAAAGTTTTTTGAGAATGTACATATAGCTTTGTGTACTTCAAAACCTTTTTAAATTCAGGTGGATAGATGCAAGATCAAATTCTGATTCCCGTGGATATGATTTAACCTTCTTTAGTTTTAATTTGAACGTGCATATGAGCAGTTGATGGTCTGTTCCACAATCAGCAGCTGGCCTAGTTTACACTGCTTACATTAAACTTCTCCGATTCCTTCCACAGATGTAATGGATCTGATTCCTGTGCATTCCATCAGGTGAAAGCCATGTGTATAGCCTGCGTTTATGTTTCTTATAAAAGGTATTGGCTATAAATATATTATTGATTGTACAGAATTCTATCATACTATCCCCAGTTTCATTTCTGTCACCAAGTCCATATTTTCCGACTGCTGATCCTTCTTCCTGGCTCCCAACTTTTGCATTCCAGTCATCCATTATTATTAACGCACTTGGTTACATGTTCAATTGATTTCTTACTGCAACAGTTGATAGAAATTATGTTTTCTCTTTGGTTCTGGTTGTTGGTGCATTATTTGAATGTTAGTGGTATTAACAGGTCTCCCTTGTATGTGTATGGATATGTCTTGTTATTCATAATATTGTATTTCAAGATGAAGAAGAAGAAAAGACCAAAATGGATGTCAGAATAAACTCTCACTAGAGTGCTGAGAAGCCAAAGCAAAGGGAAGAAATCAAGAAGCTAAGGAGCTGAGTAGAATATTTCAAAGGGTGTTTCAGGAAGACAAGGTAAAGTATTATAAAGAAATGTGCAAGGAGTAGGAGTTGGAAAATCAAAAGGGCCGAACTCACTCAGCATTTCTTAAGCTGAAGGAACTGAAGAGGAAATTCAAGCCACTAGTTGCAATGGTTAAGGATGCTATGGGCAGAATATAGAACGATTCAGGAAGCATTAAAAGAAAATGGAAAGAGTATACGAAAAAGAAGTGGCTGACACAGAAGAACTTCATGAAATAACCTATAATCAAGAGGCAATGGTGATGAAAGAGGAAGTTCAGGCTACTCTGAAGGACTTGACAAAAACCATAAAGCCCAAGGAATTGATGGAGTACCATTTGACGCATTTCAACAAATAGATGTTGCCCTGGATGTGTTCACCAAGTTGTGCCAAGAAATCTGGAGGACAACTACTTGGCTAACTGACTGGACACGATTCATATTTATGCCCATTCCAAAAAATCGTGACCCAACAGACTGTGGAAATTATCAAACAGCTCACACACTAGCAAAATTCTGCCAGAGATTTTCCTGAAATGAATGACAAGATGGGCTTAGGAGAGGTTGTTGCTCTAGAGACATTACTGACAATTTCAGATGGATCTTGGCAGAAAGCAAAGAGTACCAGAAGAATATCTCTGTGTCATTGACTCTGCAAAGGCATTTGACCATGTGGTTCAAAACAAATTGTGGTTAACCTTGAGGAAAATGGGAGTCCCAGAACACTTGATTGTGTTTATTCGAAACCTATATTTGGATCAGGAAGCAGTCCTCAGAACAGCCTGTGTGGTTCAAAATGAGGAAAGAAGTGCATCAGGAATGCATCCTATTTTCATACCTTTTCAATCTATATGCAGAACAAATCATTCACAAAGCAAGGTTTTATAAGGAGGAATGTGGCATCAGGATTGGAGGAAGACTCATCAGCAACCTACAATAGGCAGATGACAAAATCTTGTATGCTGAAACTGAAGAAGACCTGAGGCCCTTGTTGCAGAAGGTGAAGGATTGTAGTCCTCCAATATGTTCGAGAGACGTGGCAAGATAGGAACTCTTATACATTGTTGGTGGGATTGTACAATGGTAAAACCACTCTGGAAGGCAGTTTGACACTTTCTCTAAAAGCTGAACATAGAAATTCCAAATGACCCTGCAATTTCGCTGCTTGGAATATACCCAAAGAAAATGAGAAGTGAGGCTCAAAATGAGGCTTGTACACCAATGTTCATAGCAGCTTTATTCATCATCACAGAACATGCAAGTAGCTCAGATATCCAACCACAATCGAATGGATTGAGAAATTATGGTACATTCGTACAATGGAATACTATGCAGCATGCAGGAGAAATGATTTTGTAAATTATTTCCTAACTTAGGAGTGACTGGAGAGCATTATGCTGGATGAACTCAGTACAACAAGGACAAATAATGTATAGAATCATTATATTTTTTCCCCAAGGAAATGTCCCTTTAGAAGCACATCACCAAGTCTGTCTTCTGGGTAAAACCATTATTGTAGAATTACTATCTGGATTCAAGGTGGGATTGGTGATGATGGAAGCAGAGAGATGGGGATGTGTGTGTATGTGGTATTAATAATGGAGTTATAAAATTTTATGGGTAGGGGGACAGGAAAATTGGAAGAATCTGGTGTGAAAAACAATGTATTAGTATTTTGCGAATAAACTAGTATAATAATAATAAAAAAAGGAATAACGAAAATAATGTGGATTGAATCTCAACATCAAGAAGACAGTGATTCTCACCACTGGGCCAATTGGCAGCACCATGATAGGTGGAGAACAGATTGAGGCTGTTAACAATAACAGTTTTCTTGACTCCACACTCAAAGTCTTTTTTTAAAAAATTATTATTATTAATTTTAATGAAAATTTACAGAGATTTTGAATTTCCATTCATTCATTGTTGCACTTTTCTCCCTGCCCAACCCCTCTCCCCCAGTTCGCTCTTCTCATTGAAAAGTAAAAGAAAAATTCTTTTATTGTTATACAGTCCCTCCCCCCAAGTCCACACCACTATCCAGCCTTCGTTCTGGACTCCTCTCATGACAATAATACCTAATCACATATCCCTTTTAAACAGTTCTCTTCCTACTCTGTTTCAATGCAGTATACATGATTTATCTCATCTTCCTCAGTCTCCCCCCAACCCTGATGGCAGTCTCATTTTACAACAGTGACACTATGCAGTACTTGTACTTTTATGACAGAGATATTTTACTCAGCATAATGTCCTCCAGAGTCACCCCCTTTTTTTTCAGGGTCACCCATTTTGAATAATATTTCACAAGTTCCTTGTTTTTCAATGCAGCATAGTATTCCATTGTGTGAATATCCCACAGCTTCTCTACCCATGCATTTATTGATGTGCACTTATGCTGTTTCCAGCTCTTTGCTATTGTGAACAAAGCCTCAGTAAACATGGGTGTGCATATATTTGCTTGAGTGGTGGTTATGGTTTCTTTAGGGTATATTCCCAGTAGTGAAATTGCTGGGTCAAATGGGTATTTCGATTTGCAACTTTTTGAGAAAGCACCATACTGCCTTCCATAGTGGTTGTACCATTTTACACTCCCACCAACAGTGAATAAGTGTTCCAGTTTCTCCACAACCTCACCAGCATTTGTTGTTTGCTGTTTTGTTAAATTTTGCTATTCTTACTGTGGTGAGACTATATCTCATAATTGTTTTGGTTTACATCTGTCTTAGAGCTAGGGATTTTGAACATTTCTTCATATATTTGTTTGCCATATGAATGTCTTCTCTGATGAAGTATCTGTTCATATTCTGTGTTAATTTTTCAATTGGATTGTTTATCTTATTGTGGTGCTTGAGTATTTTGTAAATTCTAGATATAAGTCCCTTTCTGACATGTCATTACCAAATACTTTCTCTCAACACTCTTAACACTAGCAGTGAGGAAATCAAAAGATGAATTGCACTGGGAAAATCTGCTGTCAGGTACCTCTCCAGAGTGCTGAAAAAAAATGATGTCAGTCTAGAGACGAAGGTGTGCCTAATCCAGGCCGTGGTCTTCACAATTACTTCATAGATCTGAACAATGACTAAAGATTGCAGAAGAAGAATCAATGCCTTCAAATTTTTGTGCTGGAGAAGTCTTGAACATACATGCCATGGACTGCCAAGAAAACAAATAGGTCTGTCCTGGAAGGATGAAACTAAGTTTCTCTGTGGAGGCTAGGATTTTGATGTTCTGTCTCATGCACTTTGGGCACGTGGCCAGGAGAGGCTTGTCCTTGGAAAAGGATATCATGATTGGGAAGGTGGAGAGATAGCGCAAGAGAGAAAGACCCCAGATGAGATGGATTGATACAGTGACTGGGGCAGTGGGGGCTGGTGTGTTGGAATTAGTGAGACTGGCTCAGGACAGGGAAGGATTCAGAGCTGCTGTACATAATTTCTAGGTAATGCTTAATATTTTTTCCAGAAATATCCAGTCTTTTTCTCTTTATGTTCCCAATAATTAATTGATGATCTACTTTAAGATTCTTGCTTTATTTTTTAATTGTGATTTTTAATGAAGGTTTACAGGAAGGTTAGATTTTCATTAATATTTTTTGGTAGAGAAAGAGTAATGCACATAGAAATCCACCTTTATAAACATTCCTTATGTTTCCCCTTCTCAAATAAGTAGGCTAATAGCTTAGGCCAGTCGCTCTTAAGAACTTCTCACTTACATGTTACTACACGAAAACAAAAGATGATAGATGGGCTTTAGATATAAATTACTGAAAAGTTATGCTGTTAATCCAGAAAGATATTTCTGATAACAGCAGAGAGTTCTTGTTGCATTTGCAATTGTGTTGTTTTGGCCAAAAAGAATTGTTCAAGGAAGAAAGACAACTTATACAATCTTTTCGAGATATAGGTCCAAGATGAGTAGTTGAGTTTGAGTACAGTGTTAGGTGCATGGATGTTCATTGTATTAAAATTTCTTTTTATAGTTCTGCCTAGTCATCAGATTCATGTGAGCAAAAGCAGGGCTAATTTAATATTTTATCCACTGCCAGAATCACTAAAGGGCCATCATTCTAACAAAGAATAGGAATCTTCCCAAGTGCAACATCTTTATACCAGTGCAGCCTCTTTAAGAAGAGCCAGGGCATCCAGAAAAGTCTTACTGTGATGTGGAGGCTGGTTGACCAGATAACCTCACTCCTTCATTGACTGAAGTGCACCCATGACTCAGATGAATGTCTCAAAAGTTTGTAAATTCCTCCCTTTCCAGGAAGAAGTAAACCCGATCACTGCCATGCTCAAACCCATGATTGCAACCACTGTGTTGCTTCAGCTTTTCAAGAGTGTCCCTTTTTCTCTCACTCCCTACTTGAGTGATAAGAAGTTGTACTGCAGCCCCAAAGGCATGCAGACAAATAGCACGCAAAATATTTCCTGCCTTTTTTCTTGATTCTTTTTCTGTTTAGTTGTTGTAACCCTTTGACTTTTTCCCAGCAGTCTGGCATCATTGATTGCATCAGTGTTGCTTCTTTATTTGTTGTTGTTACTGTATTTGTGGAGGGATAGGAGCATGGAGCTGCTCATGATTCCCTGTTGCTTGAACTTCCGAACACAATCATTAATTCCCTCCCTCTGCTTCATTCCTCTGTCCAGGAAGTTCATATACTGCCTTAAATAAACTTTATAGATGAATATAAAGGAATCAGCACAGTGAAAGCTCGATCAAATCCTGATACCCATATTTTTCAAAATAGAGCACAGAAAGCATCTAATTGAGGTTAAATTTTTAGATAATTGTCACTAAAACATTTAGAGGCTCATTCTTAAAAAAGTATGAGTATATATCAAAAGTTGTCCTTTTAAGTGTATTTACTGAATTCACTGTATTATACAAGCATCACTACTGTGTTAGGCAAAGTGTTTCATTACAACAGAAACTCAGAACTTCTTAAACAGCAATTCTTTGCTCCCATCTTGCACCTACTTCAGCTAACCATGGTTCAATTTTGGTCTTCATACATCTGTATTGATCTGTAATTGTTTTATCATGTATACAATTAATAGAGATTTGTTTATTTGTCATATTACTATAATTCTAGATGTAAAGTATACTTGCCTCATCTAAGTTGCTCAGTAGCATGTTCTGAAAGTTTACTGCTTTTGTTTCTGGGTGATGTTATATTATGTATTAATTTTAGGATATTGCCTGTCATTGCTGGTTCTCTGTCTGCAAAAATCCCTTTAATGTTTTAGATTTCCTTCTATTTCTGCTTATCTGGAAATATCCTAATTTCACTGTAATATTTGAGGGACAGTTTTGTTGACTAAATAATTATTTGTTGGTACTATCTTTTCTTTCTGAGAGAGGGAGAGAGAGAGAGAGAGCGCATTTGTGTGTGTGTATGCTTATTGATATCAGCCCATTACTTTCTTGACTTAATTGGTTTTTGCTAAGAAACTCAGAGCCCAGTCTTATATTATTTAGTATTTTTATATGAATACCAAAGTGTTTTGCATGACAGAGTTTAGAAAAATGAGACTTACTTCCTTGTGAGAAGTGAAAATTTTTGTGCTGTTCCAAGTAGGTGCTACATGATTATTTTTCAGTTATCTTTTAATCTAACATCTCTGTACTACTCTTCATTTTTATTTCTACATGTGTGTTTTCACTGCTTTTATTATGCCATCATTCTGCCTGTGTGAGTCACAGAAGGATGAGGAAGCTAATGATTTTCCAGCAGTCTTTGCGTGCGTAGCTCACTGAACATTATCGTCATAGAAGAACCATACACATCAGTGCCCTATTCCTCAGCATCCTTTGCCTTTCCTCTTGATGTTTGATGGGTTTATGATACCTCTTGTATGCAGAGCAGATTATCCGAGAGGCTGGGTTCTATGAGGAGAAGTGTGGCGTTAGGATTGGTGGACGATCTATCAACAATCTGTGTTATGCAGATGACACAACTCTGCTCGCTGAAACTGAGAAGGACCTCATGCACTTACTGCAGAGGGTCAAGGACTGCAGCCTTCAGTATGGACTGAGGCTCAATGTCAAGAAGACAAAAATTCTCACCACTGGACCAATCGGTAGCATCAGGATGGATGGCGAAGAGATTGAGATTGTTCACAGCTTCAGTTTGCTCAGCTCCATGGTCAACACTCTTGGCACCAACAGCCAGGAAATAAAAAATGTATTGTGATGGGAAAGTCTGCTGTTAGGGACCTCTCTAAAGTACTCAAGAGCAACGGTGTCTCTCTGGAGACTAAGGTGCGCTTGATACAGGCCATGGTCTTTGCAATCACTTGTGATGCATCAGAGAGTTGGACAATGACTAGGGAGGATAGAAGGAGAATTGATGCCTTTGAGCTGTGGTGCTGGAGAAGAGTATTGAATGTACCATGGACTGCCAAGAAAACAACCAGATACATCCTAGAGAGGGTTAAACCAGGCTAGTCCTTGGAGGCAAGGATTCTGGGGCTTCGTCTGACATACTTTGGACATGTTGTAAGGAGAGACAGGTCCTTGGAGAGGGACATCATGCTTGGTAGGATGGAGGGACAGAACAGGAGGGGAAGACCCTCTATGAGGTGGATTGATTCAGTGACTGGAGTAATCGGGATGGGTGTGTCAGAGGCAATATGATTGGCACAGGATAGAGCAGGGTTTAGAGCTGTTGTACATAGGGTCACTATGAGTTGCAAATGACTCGACGACACATAACAACAACAACAACAACAACTCTTGAATTCCCAGATTATCAAATAGGCTTTGCTTTCTCTGGTCCATTTTCTGGAATGTAGGGTAGGGTAAGGTTTCCATCTGCTGTTTGTAGGGTTACTATAAGTTGTGGTAAATTTCTGGCCTAGTGATATGGAGCTATGTTGCAGTTCCAAAGGCATGCAGTTCAAATAGATTGACAATATACTCCTATGCAATTTACTGCCTCTGAAAACCCACTGGAGGGCCTAAAAACAACTATCTTTTTCTTTTTAGATAGTTGTAGTTAGTTATGTATATGTATCTACGACTTCAGATGACACCAGCTACCCCATGGGAAAAAGAAGAGCATTCTCCTTCTATGTAATTTACTCCTAAGACATCACAGGTGGATTTGAACCCTCTTTGGATTAGTGACACAATTCCTTACAGGCTATACCATTAGAGTGTCTGTGTGCATGTATATAATATTCTGTGTATTTTAGTAGTTATTATTTTCAAGATAATTTTAAAAGTTCAGCATAATTACATAACTAGAAAAGCTCATTTTTAAAAAAAGTCTACAGGAAAATGAAAACATTAGGGAAATCATGTTTCACCTCAGGGTGATAACTTTCCCCTAAAGATTAAAAGTGTGATTTTTTTTTTTTTGAGAAATGAGTTTCTAAAATGAAATTCAGTAAACATATACAATAAAAAAAGTAAACTTAAGCTACAGACTTGTTTTACAATTTATTTTTAGATGCCACAGAATAAGATATGCTTGCATGGGTGGAGAGGAAAGTAATTGCCGAAGAACACTGTGCTGGTAATTGCCCTGTGATTAAAGATTCCTGTTGTTTAGTCTGAAAATGTCTTGAGGAGCCTTTCTTGGTTTATTCAAGGATGATACTACTCTAAGTGGACCCTGTGGACTGCAGCACCCTGGGGCTTAATATTAACTTATGTTTTGTAGATCCCTTGGGAGATTACAATTGTTACCATATTGGTTTCCTTTCTTTAGATTAAAAAAAGTCCTAAGGATAAATCTGTTGGAAAAGAAGGCATCCATCCTTTTGTTTCTGACAAAACTTGGTTTACAAATTTTTTTCCCTCACCTGATGCACTCTAAGTTCCCTAAACAATGGATCCTCTCCCCCACTTCCACTTTTGTTAATATCCGATGTTCTCTGTTGTCTGTATACTTGTTTAGTTTATGTATTTGATACTGTATTTTTCATATTTTACTTATTTCACTTGACAGTGTTTCTAAGGTTAATCTGAGTTGTAAAAATACATTTTGGGGTATCAGGTGTGTGACAGACAGTTATTAAAGATTCACTAGACCACACTCAGATAGATAGATAGGTTTATCTATGTATGTATGTATGTATGTATGTGTGTATGTGTGTATGTGTATGTATGTATTGATATTTATTTATTTTTAACATATCAGTATAGGGAGGAGAAGAAGGTTCACTGACTCAAAGAAAAAGATTAAAGGAATTCCATGGTTAGGGCTGTAAAATATTACAAAAGACAACTTTGATATCCTTCATTCTTTCTTGTTATTGTTTGCTGTTGAGTCAGAACTAACTCATAGCTGACTCTCCTCTAGCAGGTTTTCAAAGGCTATAAATCACACAGGAAGAGATTACTCATCTTTCTTCTGAGGAGCAGCAAGTGCATTCAAACTGAGTGCCTTTGCGGTTGCAGCACAACTTCTTATGACTAGGCCACCAGAGCTCCCTTCTTTCTTACAGTGTTGCTAATAATGATGAGAATGAAGTCTCAGATGCAATGCATCAGCATTAAAAGGTACGTCAATGTTAAGAGACTGTTAATAGTTGTGGTTTAGACAAATGGGAATGGCATTGGTAAGATTGTCTAGAGGAATTGGAAGAATGTTGAGTTTTGTGGAATTAACCAGAGTTTGAATTCCTTATCTGTAACATCCTCTGGATTAGATACAATTTTGACTACAGGTAAATGGAGTTCCCAAGACAGTGTTTTGTTTTTTTTAATTAATTTAGATTATTTTTCATTTCAATGAACATCTACAGGGATTTTGGGATTCCATTCATTCATTGTTGCACCCTTTTCCCCGCACCCCCCACCCCTCACCAAGACAGTATTTTAAGGCAGAAATTAGGCTGACACCATGCCTGCACTGGAGAGCTAAGTCTTGCCGGTACTGACATGCCAGGAGCTACTCACTCACTGAGAGCAACACGCCAGGAGCGATGCACCAGAGCGATGTGTGAGCAGGACAGCTGGAATTGAGTGACATACTTTGTGGGGATCACTGCTGTTTGGTTGGTCAAGCAGAAGGGAGCAAGAGAGCTGGAGCTTGAGTGAGGTGGCAGACCCAGTTCTCTAAGGGAAAACCAAGACTTCCTAGTTCTACGTTGCATCTCCTCACATCCAGTCAATCAAATGTCTTTAGCCTGGAGCACCTTAGACTGGCCTAACTGCAGCAGTTGTCTGACAGAGGAGGCTGCTTTCACACATCTTTTCTCTCACAAACTGAAGCAAATCTTCCCTTGAGTCAGAAGTTCAGAGAGAAACCCAGGCAGAGTAGATGCCCCACCCTCTCTTGGAGCAGTGACTTCCGATCAAGAACTTGCTATTGCTTCAGACATGAAAAATAATACCACAGTAATGTCATGTAAGAAGCAGGCATTGAAAACAAACCCCAAGGAAAGTGTCATCCCCCAAAACTAATACAGTATCAATGGATTTTTCTGAAGCCAGATAATCTGATGGAACTTTCTGACACAGGATTTAAAATAACAATGATTGAATATATTCAATGGATGAAAGATAAACTTGAAGAATTGCAGGTCACTACAAGCAAAAATCAGGAGGCGCTTAAAAAAATCTAAAACAATACAGATCAAGCCATTAGAGGCTCTTTAAAAACAAGAAACCATAATCCAAAGTATGAGGTCCAATGTTTCAGATGCTGTCAACATGATAGGGGTACACATGAACAGAGATGAAGAGATGGAACACGAAACGAGTGATATAGAAGATAGAATTATCACTAATCTACTAGAACAAAAAGCAGAATCAAAAGGAAGGAAAAATAAGAAAATCTAAGAATAATGTGAGATACCATCAAGAAAAATAACATGCACATATTTGGAATCCCAGAACAGGAAGAAGCAAGTAAAGGCACTGAAAAACTTGTGGAAGAATTACTAGACGAAAACTCTCCAGGCATAATGAAAAATGAGAGAATATATATTCCAGAAGCTGAGTGAACACCATATAGAATAGACCCCAAAAGAAAAACACCAAGGCATATAATAGTCAAATTTGCCAGAACCAAAGATACAGAGAGAATTCTGTAAGCAGTGAGGGAGAAACAAAGAGTAACCTATAAGGGAGAACAAATAAGATCAAGTGCCAATTTTTCAGCAGAAAGCATGCAAACAAGAAGACAATGGAATGACATATATCGAACACTTAAAGAACACAACTGTCAACCAAGGATATTGGACCCAGCAAAACTGTCCATCAAATATGAATGAGAGACCAAGATATTCTCAGAAAAACAGAACCCAAGGGAGTTTGTAAAAACAGGACCAGAGTGTTAGGAAACACTGAGAAACGTCCTTCTTACACAGGTGCCACAGAAAGCAGGATGGACCAAAGTAACTAGCACCAACACCAAAAAGAACTCAGCACAATGATAGTACTAAAACCTTGCCTCTCAATGATCACACTGAATGTGGATGGTTTAAAGGCACCACTGACAAGAAAAAGGGTAGCAGATTGAATAAAAAACCAAAATGCAATATGCTGTCTACAAGAGACACACCAAAAAGCGAAGACAAAGAAAGACTAAAAATAAAAGGGTGGGAGGAAATGTACCAAGCAAATGACAATCAGGAAAAAAAAAACAGGAGTAGCGATGTTAATCTCTAATAAAGTATATTTCAATGCAAAAACCATCACAAAAGACAAGGAAGGTCACTCTATAATTCTTTAAGGGTTAATAGAACAAGAGGACATAACAATAATAAATATTTATGCACCAAATGATAGAACTGCAAAATACACAAAAAAACATTAACAAGACTGAAAATAGAAATAGACAACACCAGTAAAGTAGTTGGAGACTTCAATATACCACTCTCAAGACTGAAAATAGAAATAGACAACACCAGTAAAGTAGTTGGAGACTTCAATATACCACTCTCAAGAAAAGATAGAACTACCAGGAGGAAAAATACTCTGAAGAATTAAACCACACAATAAATCAATGTGATCTCATAGATGTTTCTTGACTAATGTACCCCAAAAAAAGCACAGTATACCTTCTTCTTCAATGTGCATGTAATGTTCTCAAGAATAGATCACATTTTAGATCACAAGGCAAGCATCAATAAATTAAAAATCACTGAAATAATACAAAGCATCTTCTCAGACCACAATGCTACAAAAATTAGAAATTAATAATTAGAGAATAAATAAGGGAAAAAATATATTGGAAATTGAACAACACCTTGCTTGAACATGAGTGTGTACTAGAAGAAATAAAAAATGAAATTTAAAAGTTTCTTGAAACAAATGACAGTGAAAACACTACTTACCAAAACCCTGGTTAAGAGCCAAAGCAGTAATCAGAGGTCAATTTACAGCAATAAGCAAACACATCAAAAGGCAGGAAAAAGTGAACCTTGACTCTCCCACCCAACATCTCCAACAAATTAAAAAAGAACAGCAAGAAAACCTGATACCTTCTTAAAAAAATGAAATTATATGATACCGTGACTGGGACAATGGGGGATGATGTGTCAGAATTAGCGAGACTGGCTCAGGACAGGGAAGGATTCTGAGATGCTGTATGTAGAGTCACTATGCATCACAGGTGACTCAATGATACATAACAATAATAATATACTATGACAAGTTTTGAAGCAGGAGTGGTATCCACTTCCTAAACAACATACCTCCAGTACCTCTATGAATCCTGACAAATGTCAGTAGTTGTAGGGAGCTTCAGGCCTTTTGTTCATAGGGTTGCTATGAGTCATGCTTGACTTGAAGACAGTCATCAACAACAACAACAGGGCAGAAATAAATGAAATAGAAAACAGAAAAACAAATGAAACCATCAATAAAACCAAGAGTTGGTTATTTTAAAAGCTTAATAAAATTGACAGACCACTAACAAAACTAATAAAGGAAAAGATATAAATAATCTGAATAAGAGATGCCACAACAGAACCAACTAAAATAAAGAGGCTAACAATGGAATATTATACTGAAACAAATATGAAAGCCTAAAGGAAACGAAATCTGGAGAACAGTCATTTGGCCAGCTGATTGGAAGAGATCTATATTTATTCACATCCCAAAGAAGGGTGACCCAACAGAGTGTGGAAAGTATAGAACAGTATCGTTGATTTCATATGCAAGCAAGATTCTACTGAAGATTATCCAAAACCAACTGGAACAGCACATCAGCAGAGAACTGCCGGAAGTCCAGGCTGGGTTTAAAAGAGGTCGTGGTACTAGGGATATTGTAGCTAATGTTAGATGGATCTGAGCGGAAAG
>NW_006399969.1:3717651-3719279 GCF_000299155.1 Elephantulus edwardii
TTTGATGGGAAAGTCTGTTATTAGGGACCTCTCCAAAGTACTGAAGAGCAATGGTGTCTCTCTTGAGACTAAGGTGCATCTGATACAGGCCATGGTCTTCACAATCTCTTGTTATGCATCAGAGCGTTCGACAATGACTAAGGGGGATAGAAGGAGAATTGATGCCTTTGAGCTGTGGTGCTGGAGAAGAGTATTGAGGGTACCATGGACTGCTAGCAAAACAAAGAGATTCATCCTTGAAAGGGTTAAACCAGGCAGCTCCCTGGAGGCAAGGATTCTGAGACTCCATCTAACATGCTTTGAACATGTTGTAAGGAGGTACTGGTCCTTGGAGAGGGACATCATACTTGGTACGATGGACAGACGGCGCAGCAGGGGAAGGCCCTCTATGAGGTGGATTGATTCAGTGACTGGTGTAATTGGAATGGGTGTGTCGGAGACAGTGCGATTGGCACAGGACAGAGCAGAGTTTAGGGCTGTTGTACATAGGGTCAATATGAGTCGCAAGTGAGTCGATGGCACATAACAACAACAACAACAACAAAGGAAATGAACAAATACTTAGAAATTCACAACTAATCTGTACTGAGACAAACCAAAATTCTACACCTGAACAGATCCATTAAAATAGAAGAAAAAGAAAAGATGCTAAAGCACCTTCCTACCAAAAAAGGCCCTGGACCAGATGGTTTTACAAGGGAATTTTATCAAGCATTCAGAGAGGAACTGTCACCAATACATAAAGTATTTCAGAAAATAGAAAAAGATGGGATTCTCCCAGACTCATTCTATGAAGCAAACATATCCTTGATACCAAAGCGAGGTAAAGACACCACCAAAATAGAAGTGTCTACTCATGAACATTCATGTAAAAATCCTGAATAAAATACTGGCCAATAGAATTCAACAATACATCAAATAAATAATTCACCATGACCAAAGTGGAATTCATAACAGTTATGCAAGGATAGTTCAACATAGGAAAAACAATCAGTATAATTCACACATTAACAAAGCAAAGAACAAGAACCACATGATCCTATCAATTGGTGTGGAAAAGGCCTTGACAAAATCCAACACCTTTTCCTGATTAAAACCCTCGACAAAATAGGAATTGGAAGGAATTTCCTCAAGATAGTAAAAAATATTTACACAAACCCAAGAGCCAACAATTGTTCTCAATGAAGAGAGATTAAAGGCATTCCCCTTGAGAACAGAAACTAGCCAAGGATGCCCAATATCACCTCTTCTATTAAGTATTGTATTGGAAGTCTTTGTCATATCAATAAAACAAGAGAAGGAAATAAGAAGTATCCAAATTAGTGAAGAGGAGGTAAAATTATCTCAGTATGCAGATGATGTGATAGTATACTTTGAAAACTCTGTAAAGACTCTGCAAGAAAACTACTGGACTACTTGACCCATTCAGCAAAGTGGAAGTATACAAGATCAACATACAAAAATCAGTTGGATTTCTCTACAGTGACAAAAAGAGTGCAGGAATGGAGCTAAGAAAAACAATACCCTTCACAATAGCTAATCTCAAGATTAAATACTTGGGAGTAAATCTAAATAGAAGCACAAAGGATCTATTCAAAGAAAATTACAAAACATTACTATAAGAAACA
>NW_006399969.1:3731898-3757643 GCF_000299155.1 Elephantulus edwardii
CAAAGGCTCTGGCTTCCCAGGACCTGATCTCTCCCAGTATTCTATGTTGACATTCTCAGCACATGGTTATCATCCACAATGGTCCAGAGGGAACACCCAGCATTACATCCACTTGTACAGCTATAAAATAAAACAAGGGAGAGAAGATATTTCCTTCCTTCTTCAATAACATAGCCTAGAATCCACACTGTAACTTTTATACCCATATCATTATCCAGAACTTAGTTTCATGTTACCATGTATTGAATGGTGTCCCCTCAAAATGTGTGTGTGCTTGACTGAGCTATGATTCTGTGTTTCGGATAGAATGATCCGATCTGGCAGTTATATAATATCCCCTAGGATCTTATTATGATTATAATTATGATTATTACAGTTATATAACATCCCCTATGATCTTATAAGCCATTTAATTGTAAAAGGATTAAAGGCAGATTGTAACACCCTCAACTCCAACACAGCCCTGATACAACATAAGGGAAGTGCCCTGGACGTGTAACCTGCAATATCTTTTATAAGAGAGAAAAGAAAAAACAAGGGTAGAAAGAAAGGGACCATAGCACTGCTGAGAAATGAGAGCTTGGAGCAGAGTATTTCCTTTGGCCCAGGGTCCCTGTGTGGCAAACCTAGATCCAGGGAACTCATGGTGATACATTGAGAGCTACAAGAGTATGGGTCTACAGATGCTAAAAGGAGAGTGGGGCCTTTTTCTAGAACTCACAGAGAGAAAAAGCCTTTTCCTTGTTGCGGCAGCCTGAATTCTGATTTCTTGCCTCCTAAGCTGTTGGAGAATAAATTTCTGTTTTTGGAAGACTTCCACTTATGGCATCTCCATCCTAACAGCATTAGATTATTAAGACAGGGGCCATACCTTGCTTTAAGGGGCCCAGCATATGTGATCTTTGAGAAGATGACCACACAACATTCAGTGGACCTCAGAAAGGACAGGTAATGGAGAAGGAGGATTGAAAACCTATGCAATGGTCTTTCAAAAGTGATTCTAATATTCTGTGGTTATTTAAGTGTCTCCCAAGACACAAGTTTTCTATTTTGATACATGCATGTATGGGATAAAAGTAGAGATTTGTTTTTACTTTATATTTTTACCAAACTGCCATTTTACTTAGTAGTGCTCTTATAGAAATTATCTCTCATGAGGAGAAAAGAAAGTGAATGCACCCAGAAATGATTTTTTTAAAGACACTTGCCAGTGGGAACCTAATCAAATGATGTTTGATAAGGCTGCCGTAGAAGCTATTACATCCTTACCTTACATGACATTAAATAGGAAAAAACTTCCATTTAAAAAAATACTGAAAGGAGTGTCAATCTGTGCCTACTGAAGTTGAACTGACTTTTTCAAGCATAATTCTGTGGAGAATTATTTTCTCAAAGCTGCTTCCCAGAGAAGAAATTCCAGCAAGACAGTAGCTCCCCACTTCCCCCGGCTTTATCTCCATTATACAATTTAAAGGAGAAATAGGACTGTTTTTGTTCTCTGGTTGGTGTGGTGTTTTTGTTGTTGGTTTTTTTTTTTAATTCCATCGCAAAAAATGTTCTACCTGGAGTATAGCCTAGTGTTCAGAGCTTCTGGGAGCCGTGGTGGCACTGTGGTTAAGCACAGGGCTTTTAAAGGAGAGAGAACAGTCAATTTCCAGAAAGAGCCCCGAATGCAGACTGAACTCACAGCCATTGAGTCAGTTAGTACCCATTGTGACTGTTGAGTTACTGGGGCTGTAAATCTTTATGAGAGGAGACCTCCCATCTTTCTGTTAGGGGTCTGCTCGTGGACTTGAACCAAGGGAGACATGTAGCCTTTTGGTTAGCAGTGCAACAACATATGGACTGGACTGGCAGTCCGGTTCTTTCATGGAGAGTCTATATAGGTCACAATCCACTTGCCAGCAGTGAGTTTTAGTGGTGATTGTTATGTGCTGTTGAGTCGGAACCAACCCAAAGCTGACTCTTCAGTGGGTTTTCAGAGGCAGTAAATCACACAGGAAGAAATTGCCCATCCTTCTCCTGTGGAGCATTTGGGGAATTTGCACTGTTTGCCTTTTTTTATTGCAGTGTAGCTTTTTATCACTAAGCCACCAGAGTTCTTTAAGTTTAGGTTATGGTTCTATAATTAGACATAAAATTTGACCAAATAAATAGGAAAGGTTAGGGCCTTGTTCAGCTTTTATCTGTATTTTACACATTAAGCTACCACAGAGCCCTGCTTTTAAATGACATTTGAATCACTTGTTTGTAACATTCTAAAGAATTCCAATTCTAATGAAGAAATTTTTCACTTGGTGTTGTTAGTTGCCAGAGAGTTGAGTATGACTCATAGTGACTCTTTGAACAAAAGATCTCAACCTAGTCCTGTCCTGCACCATCCTCACACCTCCTGACACACAAGAGCCTACTGCAGCAGTCACTGTGTCTGTCTACCTGACTGAAGATCTTCCTCTCCTTTGCCGACCCTCCACCCTTCCCAATATCATGTCCCCCTACAAGGAATAGAACCTCCTAGGAATATGTCCAAAATATGTGAGGTTAAGCTTTATTATTCTTGCCTCCAAAGGGCACTCTGGCTGCACCATTTCCAAGACATATCTATTTGTTCTCATGGTCATCCATGGGATATTCAGTGCTCTTCTCCAACACTAGAGCTCAAAGGCATCAATTCTTTTTCTTTCATCTATATTCACTGTCCAGGTCTTAGATGCATAACTAGTAATCAGAAACACTGTGGCCTGAATCAGACATACCTTAGTCCTCAAACTGACATCAGTGCTCCTCAATACTTTGGAAAGGTCCCTAACTGCAGATTTTCCCTGCACAATGCGTCTCCTTATTTCCCAACTGCTCGTACCAAGGTGGTTAATTGTGGATCAAAGCCAGATGAAGCTGTTGACAGTTTCAGTCTCCTCTCCATTCATCATGACATTGCCTATTGATCCAGTGGTAAGAATCTTTGTTTCTTGATATTGAGATACAATCCATACTGACAGCTGCATTACTTGATCTTTTGCAACAAGTGCTTCAAGTCCTCCTCACATTCAGCAAGTAAGTTTGTGTCATTTGCATAACTCTGGTTGTGATGAGTAACACAGGTATTGATGAGTCTCCCTCCAATCCTAATGCCACGTTCCTCTTCATAGACTCTAGCTTCTCAGATAATTTACTCAGCATATAGATTGAACATCAGCATATAGATATCTCCATATAGGTATGGAGATAGAATACATCCCTGGCACATTCCCTTCCCT
The DNA here is from genome assembly GCF_000299155.1 of Elephantulus edwardii. Classification (NCBI taxonomy): domain Eukaryota; kingdom Metazoa; phylum Chordata; class Mammalia; order Macroscelidea; family Macroscelididae; genus Elephantulus; species Elephantulus edwardii. The sequence continues at coordinate 3,735,156 of NW_006399969.1, forward strand.
ATTCCAAACCATGCAGTGCTCCCCTGCTGTTTTCACACAGCAGCCTCCTAATCCAGGTATAGGTTCCTCATGAGCACAATCTTGTGCTCTGGGATCCCCATTATTCTCAATGTCAGCCACAACTTGTCATGATCCACACAGTCAAACACCTTTTGCATAGTCAGTAAGCACAAATAGACATTCTTCTGGTATTCCTTACTTTCAGCCACCATCAATCTGACATCAGAAATGATATCCCTGGTGCCATGGCCTCTTCCAAATCCCTCTTGAACTTCTAGCTATTCTCTATTTATGTACAGTTCCAACCAGGTGGGTTTTTGGTTTGTTGGGATGCTTGGTTTTTTTGTTTTGTTTTGTTTTTTGTGATCATCAGCAGTATTTTGATTGCATGTGATGCCAATGATATTGTTTGATAATCAATTTCTGCATTCAGTTGGGTAACCCTTCTTGAGAATAGGAACAAGTATGGACCTCTTTCAATCCATTGAATAATGAACAAATAATTCAAGGAGCTTGACCCTACGAACAAGGTTATGGCATCAGGATTGGAGAAAGACTTCTCAGCAACCTGCATTTTGCAGATGGCACAACCTTGATTGCTGAAAGTGAAGAGAATGTGAAACACTTGCTTCAGAAGATCAACTACTACAGCCTTCAGTCTGGGTTGCATTTTAACATCAAGAGAACAAAATTCCTCACAATTGGGCTAATCCACGTCTTGATATATGGAGAAAAGATTGAAGTTGTCAAGGGCTTAATTTTACTAGGATCCACATTCAATGCCTATAGTAGCAGCAGTCAGGAAATTAAGAGAAGTATTGCATTGGGGAAAATCTACTGAGGAGGACCTGTTTAAAGTGTTAAACAGCAAGGATACCAGTCTAAAGACCAAGGTGTGCCTGACATTTGCTTCTTATGCATTTGAAAATTGGACAGTGAGTTGAGAAGACTGAAGAAGAAGAATTGATGCCTTTGAATTGCTGCGAGTGAAGAGACTATCCCATGGATTGTCAAAAGGAGAAACAAATCTATCCTGGAGGAAGTGCAACCAGGGTGCTTCTTAGAGGCAAGGATGATGACACATTTTGGGTATGATGCCAGGAGTTCACCAGTCTTTGTTAAAAGACATCATGTTGGGAAAGGTAGAAAGTCAATAAATGAGAGGAAGACCCTAAAAAGATGGATTGGCACAGTGACACCTATCATATACGCATAGCAGAAATCACAGGAATGACACAGGGCAGGGCAAAGTTGATCTCCACTAAATGACACCTAACAACACTGATAAATAATCAAAGCACCAATGATTTAGTGTTCTTTTTGTCATAAAACGGGAATAATCCCAGATGAAGTCGCCTCTGGTTTTTAATCAGTGATTGAGATAAAATTCCTATTCTTAACATGCCTGGCGTATTTTCTGCCCGATTTTCTTCTTCACTTCCTCTTTCATGCATCAGTTTTCCTTGAATATTATTATGCCTATAACAAGTTTAACTCAGCTCATTGCCATCGAGTCAGAACCAACTCATAGCTGCAAATCCAAAGGTTAGTCTGTTGAACTTTATTCCAACAAGTCATTTCCAAATTAGGGTGATCAAAATGGGTTTGCTTTTAGTATCTTGTCTTGTTTTGTTTTTTGTTTGTTTGTTTTTAAATAGTATTTTTTCAGAAAATAGATACGATCTAGTTTGAATTTTTCTGGTAAGTTTCAGCTTCAGTCAAGAGTGGTTGTCTTTAACACTTGAGTAAGTGATATGTTTCTGAGCTTTAGCATTTTATGTAAATGATGCAATAATACACCAATTGCCTATAGCCTCTTAGACATGTAGTCACGTGGATAAATAAAGGGGTGATTTGTTGCTGTTGTTCTTGCTATGTGCTGTTGAGTCACCTACAACCCATAGTGGCCCTACGCACAACAGCTCTAAAGCCTACCCTTTCCTGAGCCAGTATCACTGATTCTGACACACGAACCCCCACTGACCCAGTTACTATATCAATCCATCTCATCCGGGGTCTTCCTCTCCTGAACTGTCCATCCTGGCCACATGCTCAAAGTAAGTAAGACAGAGCTTCAAAATCCTAGACTCCAAGGAGAAACTTGGTTTCACCCTCTCCAAGACAGACTTACTACTTGTTTTCTTCATGGTCCATGGTATGTCCAAGAATCTTCTTCAGCACCACAATTCAAAACCGTTGGTTCTTCTGTCATCCTTAGTCATTTCCCAGCTCTCTAATGCATAGAAAGTAATTGAGAAGACTATGGCCTGCATTAGGTGCACCTTAATCTCTAGACTGGCATCGTTGCTTTTCAGTACTGTGAAGAGGTCCCTAATAGCAGATTTTCCCAATGCGATTAATCTTCTGATTTCCTGACTGCTGGTGCCATGAGTGTTGACTGTGAAGCCGAGCAAGCTGTAATTGTTAGCAGCCTCAATCTCTTCTCCATTTTGGTGCCACCAGTTGGTCCAGTGGTGATAATCTTTGTTTTCTTGATGTTAAGCTTCAATACACACTGAAGATTACAATCCTTGACCATCTGCAACAAGCGCTTCAGGTTGTCCTCCCTTTCAGCCAGCAAGATGTGTTATCTTCATAATATAGGTTGTTGATGAGCCTTCCTCCAATCCTGATGCCACATTCCTCATCATAAAGCCGAGCCCCCCAAAGGATCTCTTCTACATATAGCTTGAAAAGGTAAAGGCGATTGAAGGAGGGATATTGTTGTTATATACTGTTGGGTAGTATCCATCTCATAGCTAACCCTCCAGTGGGTTTTCAGAGGCTGTAAATCTCATGGGAAGAAAATGCCTATCTTTCTCCTGTGGAGTAGCTAGTGGATTTGAACTGTGTGCCTTTGAGTTGGCATCACAATTCTTTATCACTAAGCCCCCAGAACTCTCTGCTCTCAGGGGCCTTTCAAAAAACTGAGAAGCAGTGATATCAGTTTGAAGAATAAAAGTGTACCTGTCTCAGGCACTTTTCACTCACTTGCTATGCCATTGAGCTGTGGTGTTGGAGAAGAGTACTTAATATCTCATGGACTGCCTAAAGAACAAACCGATATGTCTTGGAGAGAGTGCAGCCAGAGTGCTCCTTGGAGGTAAAAATGACATAGCTATGTCTCTTTGGCATATTGTTAGGAGAGTTTATCAACAAAAGAGAAGACCCTCAGTGAAATGAAGTGATACAGTGACTGCAGCAATAAACTTAAGAGTGTCAGAGATGATGAAGATGGCACAAGATAGGACAGGCCTGTTGTTCAGAGGATCACTATGAGCCATACTGGATGACACCTGACAGCAGCAACAACAGGGGACAGAAGAGGAGCTCTGAGAGCTTAGTGGTACAGAGTTGCACTGCTACAGTAAAGGCATGTAGTTCCAAAACTCCAGCTGCTCTGCAGGAGAAAGATGGGTAAACTTCTCCCACGTGATTTACTCCCTCTGAAAACCCTGAATGTTTTGAGTCAGTTCTGATCTTAACAATATATAACGGGGGGGGGCAAGAAAACTGGCAAAGGACTGCTCCAGAGTGTTAAAGGACAACTCAGGGGAATGTGTCAGAGTGGCCAAGGATGAGAAGTGAGGAGCCCCAAGAGGGGGCATTACATTCTAGGTCTATTTTTCTCACTTTAAATCTAGGCAGAAATGTGCATGAAGTCAGACACAGTTGAGAAGTCAATATGGAGAAAGATATGGGCCAAGTAGAAAATTAAACAGGTCAGAAGGAAGAACTTGTGTTTATTTACTCATAGGACAAAACATAATGAAAGAAATATATTATTACCTGGTTTTAGAAGAGTATGGTACAAAGGAAGGCTTAGATAAAGAATAACTGAGATCAGGACACTCACAGAGTATTCTGTATGTACCTGAAGAAATAAAGATTAGTGACACTGGGGTGATGTTCTTTTTCAGTTAATTAGATGCTGTGATGACAGAGTCAGACATAGATTTGGGACACTTCGTGGTCTTTTGGGGAGATTAAACAAATGTTGGTTGGAATTTGAGATCATATACATGGGAATAGCTCCACATGATAGCTGTTTCTTATATGGAAATCCTGGTGTGGACAGACTTGCTGTCCAGAGCCATGGCAGGGTGTGGGTCAGCGTGCCCACTGTTGTAAAGTGAGCTGATGGAGTGGGCTGTGCTGGAGCTTGGAAGGGGCTGTAGAATGGAGAGGACACAGCCACTTTGGGGACTGGGAGCAAGCAGCTGCTTTTTGCTTAAGTGTTTGGAGAGCTGGCTGCTGCAGGCACGGTGACAGGTGCTCCTGCAGATCTGTGCTTTACACACCTGGTCTTGCAATCGGGACTGTGGCATGCCTTGATTGAGCCTTCCTGAGCAGGGTTCCATGAAACCTGGGAAGAAATGGTGTGTGCATAATCCAGGTAAAAGAGTATGGGAGTGCTGTTTGGCCCAGTTGTCACTGGGAAGGAAGAAAGTGAAAAAAGACCTAACAGGACTCCTTAGTGTCTCCACAAAGACCAATAGCTGATGGAGCACAGCCTCAAAGGGGATTGCAGTTATTGTGATTAACAGGAGATAAAAACCAGGATATCAGGGATGCATAGGCTCTCCACTAACCACCCCATTTTAAATATGAAAATAAATCATGGGTTAATTTGTTTTTCCTTTAGCAAAATTTAACTATGAGAACATGGCATGGTGATCATGGGTGGTGTATGCATTTGCACTCAGGAATAGTAAGAAGGAAGGTGTGCAGAAATAATTGTGAAGACATCATAGAATGAGCTCCTGCCTGCTTTAGAAGTGTTTGTAGGAGATGCTGCCCAACCTAGCTTAGTAGCCAGGGGTCTGTTCCCTGCCCTCCATGGGAAGCTGAGTCAAAAGTCAGTAACTTCCCCATCCTGGGTGCCCCAGAGGAAGTGTGCGTGAGAGCAGCAGCCAGGTTGGCTTCCCTGTACCTGCTCCCCACACAGGCCCTCTCTCCTGTCTCTCTACTGTCCACATAGAGAGGTCAGGTTGGGTAGAGATGGACACAGGAGCTTGGATCCTATTAATCCTCCCTAGATGAGTCCCATTCCAAGACCTGGAAATTTCTTTCTTACTCTTAACCCTGCTGCTGACTGAAATTGACTCTGGATGTTCCATGTGACCCTTGGGCACTTATGTTGGCATTAAACGAGGGTTTCTCTGTGTATTCTGCACACCTGACAGTGGACTTGAATTCGAGAAAAAGTTGTGGTGAGCACTTACTTCTTGAGATTTAATTTTCACAGCTTTTGCGTTTCTGAGTGGCCCTATCAGTTGGCTCTTTCCTGTCAATTCTAGAAGAGCGTGTTGTGTTAAAACCCTGAAGATATGTACAGCATATCTGACTAAATGAGACATTTTGATGGAAATCTTTGAAAATTAACGTTTCTTTGTTGTGTTCTTGTTAAGTGTTGTCGAGTTGTCTGCAAATTATAGTGACCCAATGTACAATAGCTCTGAATTCTGCCTTATTCTGAGCCAGTCTTACTCATTCTGACACACCACTACCCCAGTTACTGTTTCAGTCCATCTCATCTATGGTGTTACTCTCTTGCACTGGAATGTTCCTCTCCACCCTTCTAAGAATGATGTCCTGCTCAAGGAGTGCATTGTTCTAAGAAAAAATTTTAACTTGATTTCCTCATAAGCTTCACTCAGTTAGAAAAACATAAAGGTCAAATCTTGCTTGTTTGCTTGTTTTTCTTGTTATGTGTCTTGTTGATGTTAGGTGCTATTGAGTCAAGTACAACTCAGAGGGGCCCTGTGAACAACAGATCTGAACCAATTGTTCCATCCTCACAATCTCTGATACACTTGAGCCCATTGCTCAAGTCACTGTGATGATATATCTGACTGAAAGTCTTCCTCTCTTGCTGACCTTCCACCTTTCCAAGCACGATGTCTGTCTTCAAGGAATAGCCTCTCCTAGCAGCTTGTCCAAAGTATATGAAATGACGTTTTACCATCTTTGCCTCTAAGAAGCTGATTGCATTTTCTCCAAGACATTTTGTTTGTTCTGTTGGCAGTTCATGAGATATTCAATCCTCTTCTCCACCACTCAAAGCCATTGAATCTTTTCTGTCATTCTTATTCATAATACAACTTTCTGATGTATAAAGGCCATGGACTGGATCAGGTACACTTTAGTCTTTAAACTGACATCATTGTTCCCTAGCACTTTGACAGCAGATTTTCTATGACACAAATCTTGATTTCCTGACTGCTGGTATCAAGGATGTTGATTATGGGTCCAAATAAGTTGAAATTGTTTACAATTTCAATCTTTTCTCCATATATCATCATGTAGTTCACTAACCAAGTGGTGAAGATTTTAGTTTTCTTTAAGATGTAACCCATATTAAGGGCTGTAACAAGTACCTCACGTCCTACTTGCTTTTAGCAAGCAAAATTGTGTCATCTGCGTAACACAGGTTGCTGGTGAGTCTTCCTTAGCTCTGGATGCCACATTCTTCTTCGTAAAGTCTAGCTTCTTGAATGATTTGTTCAGCATACAGATTGAATAGGTATGGTTGGAAGATTCATCCCTGATGCACACCTTTCTTGATTTTAAGCCATGTGGTGTTCTCCTGCTCTGTCATATATCAGTTGTTGTTATTGTGTGCAGTTGAGTTAGAACCAACTCATAGCTTAGCCTTCTTGGGACTTTCAGAGGCAGTAAATTACAGGAGGAGATTACCTTTACTCTCCTTTGGAGCAGCTAGTGGATTTGAACTGTGTGCCTTTGAGATTGCCGTGTAGCTTATTACCATTAGTCCACTAGAGCTCCTTGTCATATATCTAAATGTAGGTAAATATGTAGGAGCCTTTATAAATTCATCAGCTATATTTGATTGCTATACATGTTGTTGTTGTTCTTATGTGCCGTCGAATAGTTTGCGACTCATAGTGACCCTATGTACAACAGCCCTAAACCCTGCTCTATCCTGTGCCAAATCGAATTGCCTCTGACACACTCATCCTGATTATCCCAGTCACTGAATCAATCCACCTCATAGAGGGTCTTCCCCTCCTGCGCAGTCCCTCCATCCTACCAAGCATGATGTCCCTCTCCAAGGACCTATCTCTCCTTACAACATGTCCAAAGTGTGTCAGACGAAGCCCCAGAATCCTTGCCTCCAAGGAGTAGCTTGGTTTAACCCCCTCCAGGATATATCTGTTTGTTTTCTTGGCAGTCCATGATACATTCAATACTCTTCTCCAGCACCACAGCTCAAAGGCATCAATTCTCCTTCTATCCTCCCTAATCATTGTCCAACTCTCTGATGCATCACAAGTGATTGCAAAGACCATGGCCTGTATCAGATGCACCTTAGTCTCCAGAGAGACACCGTTGCTCTTGAGTATTTTAGAGAGGTCCCTAACAGCAGACTTTCCCATTGCAATACGTGTTTTGATTTCCTGGCTGCTGGTGCCAAGAGTGCTGACCATGGAACCAAGCAAACGGAAGCTGTGAATAATCTCAATCTCTTCGCCATCTATTCTGATGCTACCAGTTGGTCCAGTGGTGAGAATCTTTGTCTTCTTGACATTGAGCCTCAGTTCATACAGAAGGCTGCAGTCCTTAACCCTCTGCGGCAAGTGCATGAGGTCCTCCTCAGTTTCAGCAAGCAGGGTTGTGACCTCTGCATAATGCAGATTGTTGATAGATCTTCCACCAATCCTGACGCCACAATGTACAATATGATGTACAATGTGCTATACATACACATGTTCAAATTAATGGATTTGGAAAGAGTATTTGAAGAGAATAATGGATATAGTCATAAAACATTTTGCTGTATGGACAGCAAATACCTAACAAGGCACAATATATAAGCTTGAAAATACACAAAAAATATAAAAAAATAAATGGATAGATATGTTGTGCTTGAGATATTGCTTAGATAAAAGATAAAAATAATAGTGTCTTGCAAATAAATGGATTGTGGATTTCAAGTCTGTGCTAAATGTCTGGAGTTCTTGAGATCCAAAGTCTATAAAAATTTTATAAACTTTGTATTCTTTGGCCAAGGAATCTTACTGGATTAAGCAGATGAGCTGTTTCAAGGACGCTCATTGAAACTCCTCCAGTCCACAGAGATAAGATTAGGGTGACAGTCATGGAAGCACTGGTAACCACAGGAAGGCCAGAAGTGAACTTTCTAAGTGTAGAGTAGATGTTTCACAGGAGGAAGACACAGGAAATCCAGAAGGAAGATGTCCAGGAGAAAGAAGGCAGCTACATCAGAGAGAGTTGAGAGCAAATGGAAACAGGGAGCTCTCTGTAAAATTAGCTTGTGGAACAAGTCCAACACATGAAGCCATTTAAGTAGCTCTGGTAGCCTAGTGGTAAGACACTGCACTGCAATTCCAAAGGCACACACGGTTCAAGTCTGTCAGCTGCTCCACAGGAGAAGGATGAATAATCTCCTGTGTGATTAACTGCCTCTCAAAACTCACTTGAGGGTGAGCTGTGGGTTAGTTCTGGCTCACACAACACAGCAACAAGACATTTCAATTGAATTAATTATCACTACTTTTTCATCTGTCTACTGTTTTATGAAATTAGAGTGGGAACCCAGTGGAAGTAGACCATCCAAGGTGCTTGCCTTTTGATAGATTAATAGTTGTTGGCATTTCCTTTAGCAGATTTCTTTTTGTGTTTGTATGTGTACACAAATACATGTGTGCATATATATGTTTATAGGTAGGAATAATATGGAAGAGAGATTATTTAAATGTTATCCAGGACGTTTGTTCATAGGGTCGTTATAAGTCTCCTACAGAAGAATGTGAAAAGATTCATGTGTTATCATAGAAACATCAATGATATTTCTTCCTGAATTTGCTTGCATTTAAAGAAAGGGTTTTTTTTTTTTTAATTTAAATGAGGGCTTGTCTGTTTTGTTGTTGCTGCATGATAACTCCAGATTTGAGGGATGAAAATAAAGGGATAATCATCTTTAAAAAACAATAAAAAAACCAAACAAACAAAAAAAAGGCACTTAACAACAACAACATCTTGTATTCAGATTGACAAAGACAAAGTAAGATTATCTCTATTTGTAGATAAGATGTTACCATATATAGAAAATCCCAAATGCTTATGAAGAAAATGAGTGGATTTAATTGACTAAACAAAATGGCAGGGTACAAGATCAATATATAAAAATCATTTGGATCACTTTACAGTAACAAAGAGTACTAGGAAAAGGAAATGAGAACAATGCCTTTAACATGTTGTTGTTTTGTACTGTTGAGTTAGAATTGACTCACAGCTGACCCTTCAGTGGTTTTTCAGAGATAGTAAATCGTAAAGAAGGAGATTATCATTCTCTCATAGAGGTGTTGGTGGATTTGAACATACCTTTAGGTTGGCAGCTCATTTCTTTACGACTAACCTCCCAGAGTTCCTTCCATTTACAGGAGTCACCCAAAAGATGAAATGTTTAGGAATAAATTTAACCAATGATACAAAAGATCTTTTCTGAAAAAACTACAAAGTGTTATCACAAGAATAGATGTACATAAACAGAGAAATATTCCAAGCTCATGAATCGGACAACTTAACATAATGAAAATGGCAATATGACCAACAGTGCAATCCCATTCTAGATCTCATCATTATTTCTCAAAAAGATGGGGAAAAAAGTAAGCCCCAACTTCATATGGAAAGAAGACTACTACAAATACTGAAGCAGAAAAATAAAGAAGGAAGCCTCACGCTTCCTGATTTCAAAAACTAATACACAGCCACAATAATAAAAATATCATCGTTCTAACATAATGACATGTACATAGACCAATGGAGTAGAATTGAGAACCTAGAAATAAATTCATCCACGAGTGGACAACTATGCATTGATAAAGAGATGAAACCCATTAAGTGAGAAAAAAAAACAACCTCTTTGACAAATGATGTGGCAAAACTGGTACATATTTGCATAAAATTTAAATAAGGCTCATATCTTACATTATATACAAAAATTAACTTCAGATAGATGAAGGCCCTATACATAAAACCTAAAACTATGAAGATCATCAAAAGAAAAAGCTAGGGCTAGCTTGGGAGGTCTAATTTATGGCATAAATATCATATCAACTATAACGGAAATAAACAGAGGATAAAGTAGAGTATTTCAACCTCTTAAAAATGAAATCCTGTGTTTGATTATGTATATCAAAGACAGATATCTCTGGAAGAGTAGAACAAGAACCTACAGTCCAGGAAAAATGATTTGGCGGTGACGTATCTGACATCTGACAAGGGATTAATCTATAAAATTTATATGAAACTCCAAAATGCAATACAAAAAAGAAAAAAAAAGATCTCATTTACAAAATGGTCAGAGGACATAAAGAGACACTTCACCAAAGAGGTTATTTAAAAATGGCCAAAATAACCATTAAGAAACCACAAGGTAGCAGAGTTTGGTGGGTGGAGAGAGGAAGGGAAGGAAATGGGAAGGATCCAAATGAAAAGACAGGATAATGATGGGCAAGTCCAATGGTGATTAATTTTATAAAACAATGCATGAGAATGACTATATGAAACACAATGTGAATTAAGAATAATGTGAAACAAAATGTATATGAACTTTGTAAGCAAACCAATAAAAAAGGAGAACCTCCCCCCCAAATACTTAGGACATTAACTATTAGAGAATGCAGTGAGATATCACCTTACTGAAGTAAAAATTAGCAAAATTTATGAAGACATCAAACAACAAATGTTGAGAAGGTGTAGAGAGGTTGAAACTGCATAGGTTCAAGCTATCAAGGATTTGTGCTATTGCACAGTGTGGATGAGTGCATAACAAATGATTATGTGTGATATAAGTCAGCCACATAAAACGTAATTAGGGTGCTCTGGTGAGTTAATGTAAGGAGTTACACTGCCACCACAAAGGTACATAGTTCGAACCCTCCAGCTAGCTGTTCCATGTGAAGAAGATGAACAGTCTCCTCCCAAGGGATTTACTGCTTTTGAAAACCTGCTGGAGAATCAGCTCTGAGTTGGTTCTGAGCCTATAGTATACAACACAAATAGAAAGATTAATGAAATATTTTACATGGAATCAGTCTTGGAAGGTTAGCAGGGGTGAAAAAAGAGGGAGAAGGGAGCAAATTTGATATATTAGTCAGTTGGGTGCAGGAAATGGCACTGTACAATAAAGATTGCTAGACATTTTAATGAACTTTATCATTTGTAACTAATGTTACAAAACAAAGGTCCATAAATGATTACATGAAAACATAATGGGTGTTTGTAAATTTTCACCCAAATAAAGCTTTTGAAAAAGTGTACTCTTCTAGAATCATGATTAACAATGTAGGGGGAAATGTAAGTTTTGAAAGTTATGGTGAATATGAATATGCAAAGTCTTAGTACAGGGTGGGACGTCTCTTCCCATGTGATTTACTGCCTCTGAAAACCCACGGGAGGATCAGCCATGAGCTGATTCCACCTCAATAGTGTGCAGTGACAACAGTACAGAAGAAAGTGCTATATGCAGACATACTGCATTCACTAAGAATGTGAAAAGAGAAGAAAATGAATGATAAGAAAAGTGGTAAAATGTTCTGAGCAGGCAGAATTATCAGTGAGAATTGGGAGTGTAATTTAGATCAAATTAGCCTGAGGGATCTTTTAGTCAAGGTCAAGGGAGTAAAGTGATTTTAAATGCAAGGAACTGTTATGGCTGAAGGGTATATGTGAGGAATGATCTGAGGATTCTGTGAAGGTGTTTTTCTAGTGCTTCACTGCTCAGTGTGGTGATCCTCCAAGCAACAACAGGGCACCTCCTGTGCCCCATTAGATGTGCAGTCTCACAGGGATTTAGTGGATCTGCTCTGCTGCTCCCACCATGACCAGGTGCAGTTAGAGAGTGCTGTTCTGAAGGTGACCTATGGCAGCAGACTTGGTGGAACAAAGTTTTGGAGAATACCAGAGTCCTCAAGATTAAAGCAGAAATGAGCAGTGAAAAAATTCGGCAACTTTACACTCCAAGAAAAGAGTTAATGAGAACTAAGTCATTGCTATGTAGTCATAAAACTATATGCACTGTGAATAACATTTACAAATAAGTATATAAATAAATAACTGGGCAAGTAAGTGAATCTCTAGAATCTAATGGATACCTTTGAGCTATGGTGTTGGAGAAGAGTACTAAATATATCATGGACTGCTAAGAGAATGAACAGGTTAGTCCTGGAGAGGGTTAAACCAGGCTGCTCCTTGGAGGCAAGATTCTGAAGCTTCGCCTGACATACTTTGCACATGTTGCAAGGAGGGACAGGTCCTTGGAGAGGGACATCATGCTTGGGAGGGTGGAGGGACAGTGCAGAAGAGGAAGACCCTCAATGAGATGGCTTGATTCAGTGACTGGGGGATTGGGAGTAGGTGTGTCAAAGACAATATGATTAGCACAGGATAGAGCAGGGTTTAGGGTTGTTGTACAGGGTCGTTGTGAGTTGCAGGCAACTCTACAGCAAATAACATCATCAACATACGGAGCCCTGCAGGCATAGTCTGTAGGGAGTTGCACTAAGAAACCACAGGCAGCACTTCTCTGGTGGTTTGAATCCATCTATTGCTCTGGGGAGAAAGATGGTCATTGTTCTTCCTGCAGTTTACATCTCTGAAAACCTACAGGAGGGTCACCTATGAGTTTGTTCCAGTTCAACAGCAATGAGATATATGTCCACTGTCTTGCTATATGCTTTCAAGTTGGAACCAACTCATAGCTGACCCTCCAAGGAGTTTTCAGACTGTAAATTGGCTTGGAGGAGATTGCTCATCTTTTTTTTTTTATAGGTCAGAAGATCAAGGACAATAGCCTTCAATATGGATTATTTCTCAACATCAAGAAAATAAAATCCTCACCACTGGACTGATAGGAAACATCAAGATAGATGGTTAAAGAGTGAAGTTGTCAAAGATTTTATCTTACTTAGATCCATAATCAACACCCTTATTACCAACAGTCGGGAAATCAAATGACACATTGCATTAGGAAAATCTGTCAAGAACCTCTCTAAAGTGTTAGAGAGCAATGATGTCAGTTTGAAGACTAAGATGCATTTGATCCAAGCCATTGTCTTTTCATTTACTTACTATGCATCTGAAAGTCAGACAGTGAATAAGGATGACGGAAGTCAAATGATGCCTTGAGTTGTGATATTGGAAAGAAGTGCTGAATAGGTCATGGATTTCCCAGGGAATTGCAATCAGGGTGTGCCCTCGAGGCAAGGATGATGAAACGTAATCTCACATACTTTGGGCATGTTGTTAGGTGGGGTCAGATCTTGGAAAAGAACATCGTGTTTGAAAAGGTGGAGGGCCAGCATAAGAGTGATAGATGCGGATAGATATATAGATAATACATATGAGTTAACTTTTGTCCAGTTAACTCAAACCCATGTGACAGACATTACATATATAGAATGAACTGCTGCTGATCTCACAGCATCCTCACAATTGACAGCATGTTCAAGTCTGTCTTTGTTGTGTTGTTTGTACCAGTCCATCTCACTGAGGGTCTCTTCCTACTGTCAGTGGCCCGCTAATTCACCAAATGTGATGTCCTCTGCAGTGAGTAGCCACTCCCAGTGATGCACCCAAAAGCATGTGAGTGAGGCTGTGTTCTGCTGTGCATGGAAGATTTTCATGGACTGTCAGAAATAGATCATCATTCCTTTCTTACTAGCCTGTCTTAGTCTAAAGCTCTCTAAAACCTGTCCACAAAGGGCAACCTAGTTCATACTTGAAATACTGGTGGCATGACTTCCAATAACATAGCAAATATTTGAGCTACCACAATGATAAGCCAGTAGAGGGGTGGTAGATGTTATATAATTAAGGTAAAGTGGGGTTGGACAAAGGTGAGCAAAGTCAAGGACTGCTAATCCCTATAGTCAAGATTTATAGAAGATATAGCCAGAGTAATGTCTATCTTTGTTTCATTGATTATGCAAAGGCATTTGACTGTGTGGATCATAAAAAACTGTGGCCAACTCTGAGAAGAATGGGAATCCCAGAACACTTGATTGTGCTAATGTGAAACCTATACTTGGACCAGGATGCAATTTTCAGAACAGAGCAAGGAAACACTGCATGGTTCAGAATTGGGAAGCATGTACACCTGGGCTGTATGCTGTCTCCATACCTTTTCAATCATTATGTAGAACAGGTTATCCGGGAGGCTGGGCTCTATGAGGAGAAACGTGGCATCAAGATTGGAGGCAGACTCATCAGCAGTCTGCGTTGTGCAGGTGACACAACCTGGCTTGCTGAAACTGAGGTGGACCTGAAGCACTTGCTGTGGAAGGTCAGGGACTGCAGTCTTCAGTATGGATTGAGATTCAATATCAAGAAAACAAAGCTTCTGACCACTGGGCGGATTGGCAGTGTCATAATGGATGGTGAAGAGATTGAGATTGTTCAGTTTGGTTTGCTTGGATCCACAGTCAACACTTTTTTTTTTAAATTCATTTCAATGAACATTTACAGAGATTTTGGATTTCCATTCATTCATTGTTGCACTTTTCTCCCCCCCCTCCAGTTCACTCTTCTTGAAAAGCAAAAGAAAAACTCCTTCATTAGTATACAACCCCCCACACACCCCCACCCTGAGTATACTCCACTCTGCAACCCTCATTCCAGACTCTTATGATAATCGTAATGCCCTAAAATATATTACTTTTAAACACTGTTCTCTCCCTCATCTGCTTCAATGCAGTAAACATAATTTATCCAGTTTTTCTCAGTCTTACCCCCACCCCGATGTCAGCCTCATTCTACAGCAGTGGGACCATATAGTATTTGTCCTTTGGTGACTGAGATATTACACTTAGCATAATGTCCTCCAGGGTCACCCATTTTGAATAATATTGCATGAGTTCCTCGTTTTTCAGTGCAGCGTACTATTTCATTGTGTGAATATACCACAGCTTTTCTATCCATTCGTTTGTTGATGGGCACTTAGGTTGTTTCCAACTCCTTGTTATTGTGAACAAAGCCACGATAAACATGGGTGTGCATATATCTGCTTGGATGTGGGTTATGGTGTCTTTAGGGTATATTCCCAGTAGTGGAATTGCTGGGTCAAATAGTATCTGTATTTGCAACTTTTTGAGAAAGCGCCACACCGCTTTCCACAGTGGTTTGCACCATTTTACACTCCCACCAACAGTGAATAAAGGTTCCAGTTTCTCTACAACCTCACCAGCATTTGTTGCTTGCTGTTCTGTTAAATTTTGCTAGTCTTACTGGAGTGAGATGATATTTCATAGTTGTCTTGATTTACATCTTGTTGGCCAACAAGCACAATCAACCTTTTGGAACCAGCAGACAGGAAATTAAAAGACATGTTGCGATGGGAAAGTCTGCGGTTAGAGACCTCTCTAAAGTGCTGAAGTACAAAGATGTCAGTCTGAAGACTAAGGTGCGCCTAATACATGCCATGGTCTTTGCAATCACTTGCTATGCATTGGAGAGCTGGACAATGACTAGGGATATAAAAAGAGAATTGATGCCTTTGAACTGTGGTGTTGGAGAAGAGTATTGAATAAACAATGGACTGCTAGGAAAACAAACAGGTTTGTCCTGGAGAGGGTGAAGCCAGGCTGCTCCTTGGAGGCAAGGATTCTGAAGCTTCATCTGTCATCCTTTGGACATATTGCAAGGAGGGATCAATTCTTGGAGAGGGATGTCATGTTTGGGAGGGTGGAGGGACAGTCCAGGAGAGGAAGACCCTTGATGAGATGGATTGATTCAGTGAGTGGGGTAATGGGTAGGTGTGTTGGAGATAGTGAGACTGGCACAGGATAGGGCAGAGTTTAGGACTGTTGTACATAGGGTTGCTATGAGTTGTAGGCGACTCGACGGCACATTACAACAACAACAATATAGCTAGAGTGGTCCTTTGAGGCAAAGGTGATGAAATTTTGTCTCACATACTTTGGACATTTTGCTAGTAGATGTTATTTGTTGAAGAAGAACATCATGCTTGGGAAGGTGGAGGTGAGGTGAGGTGAAATAGAGAAAGATCCTTGACTGAGTACATTGACATTGTGACTGAGGCAGTGGGCTCAAGTGTGTCAGAGATTGTGAGGTTGGTACAGGATAGGACATGGTTTAGATCTATTGTTTAAAGAGTTGCTTGAGTAAATGCAGTTCAAATCCACCAGCTGTTCCACAGGAGAAAGATGGGCAGTCTCCTTCCATGTGAGTTACAGCCCCTAAAAACCCTCTGGAGTTGATACTCAACAACAAAATCAAAATGAAGATCCCTAGTGATGCCATGCTTACGTCCTTGGCTTCTAACTAAAGAGTTGACAGTTCAAATCCACCAGTGTCTCTGAGGGAGAAAGATGTGACAGCCATCTTCCATAAAGTACAGAGCCTTGTAAACCGTATGGGGCTGTTCTACTCTGTCCTGTAGGGTAGCTATCAGTTGATAGTTGACTCAAAGATTTGGTTTTTGTTAAAGGAATGTTTTGAAAGAAACTTGGGAAAGCCTACTAAATTTTAATTTCTGGGCTTATCACAAATAAGAACCTAAATGGCTTAAAGTAAGAAGTGGACTCCTGGGAGCAGATACTATGAAATTACCGGTAAGATCTGATTCTCAGCAGAGACAACTTTCTTACCAGTGCTTCACACGAAGAGTTGTTAGCCCCTGGGCAGCTGATGGGGCTCAGAACCGAAGCTGTAGATGCCCTTACTCCAGACAGGCACCCTCTCATTCCTAGTAAGCCCTTGAAAACTAACAGAGCTTACTCCATATTGCTACACCAAAGAGACAGATTCACATAGAACCTTTCTCTGTGTTGGTTAAAATCCAGGAGGTAGAAAAATTTCATCTTTTCATTTTAAAGCTTAAATCTCCATTCCTTACAAATCTTCTTTCTGCATATTATTAGTTAATGCACCTCTGCAATTCATCTTCATGCATGAAATTTTCTTTCTCTTCTATGGTTGGTGAAATCCCCATCGAGTTCTGATCCTTTAAGATCCAGTACAAAGTTCTCCTTTTTCTGTGAGTAGGTTCTCAATTCCTCCTCCTCTTCAGACTCCCAGAACTAACTGGCCTTCCTCTCCCTTCTCTCTTTCCTTTGTTCTGAAAATAGTATAAGTATTGGGTTTTTGTTAAGGCATAATTTTTTATTGTAAAAGTAATACAATCTCTGTACTAAAGAATGGAAAATGCAGAAAAGTATTAAGAAGCAAATAAATATCATACAAGCCCATTTCTCAAAGTAATTTTGGTTGTTGTTAGATGCCATTAAGTCAAGTGTGACTTGTAGTGATACTCCCACACCTGTTCAACAGAGTGAAAGGCTGTCCTGCCCTGTACCATCCGCACAAACACTGCTGTGTTTACAACCACTGTGTTTGTCACTGAGGGTCTCCCTTCCTCTTATTTACTGCAGTCCTCCCCTGACTGTACTTGTTTCAAGATGGATTTATTTGCTCTTTTGGCAGTCATGGTATATATACTCAGTATTTTTAACTAACGTCATAATTTAAAATCACCAGTTCTCATATGGTCTCCTTATTCCTTCTGCAACTTTGACATGGATATGCTCCAAAAAGTCCCTCATTGCTGTTGAGTAGGAACCAACATTTGCTTACTCTCAAGTAGATTTTCAGACATTGTAAATTATACCAGAGGAGATTGCCCATCTATCTCCCCTGGAGAAGCTGATGGGTTCAAACCACTTGCTTTTGGGTTGACAGCGCAACCCCCTACCCTAGGCCACCAAAGCTCTGCATGCATATGAGGAGAATGAAAACACTGTGACTCAGGTTAAATGTACCTTAATCCTCAAAGTGATGCATTTGTTGTTAATTGCTCTAATAAGATATTTTGCTGAAGACTTACTCAATGCAGATGCATTGTTTGGTTTCTTGACTGTTGCTTCTATGGATAGTGATTGTTCATCCAAGCAACATTAAGTTCTTGACAACTTCATTCTCTTTTCCATTTGTCTCGTTGTGTGTTGTTTTATTGTTTGGTGCCTTCACGTCAAGTACAACTCATAGTCCCGTCCTGCACCATCCTCACAATGTCTGACACGTCTGAGCCCATTGCAGCAGTCACTGTTTCACTCCATCTGATTGTCTTCCTCTCTTTCATCGAGCCTCCATCTTTTCCAAGCATGATGCCCCTCTCCAAAGAAGAGCCTCTCTTAGTAGACTAAAGGCTCAGAATATATTTGATGAATATTTCCTGATTTTAAACCATGCATTGTCTTTTTGTTTTGTTAGAATGAGTATCACTTGGAACCTGTATTTAGGTATAAGGTCCACATGAACAGAATTAAAATTTCTAGAAAGCTTGTTCTTCACAATTTTATCCATACAGTAGAATACCTTTGCCAATAAAATACAACAGTAGCAGTATTTCTAATCATTACTAGTATTTTATTATACATATATCTAGTCTTCTCTTTATCTGTGTCTATTGCTCTCTCTTTCTCACTCTTTCATCTATCTCTTCTCAGCTTTCTCTCCATGTGCTTGTTAATGTTTGGCCCAAGGTGTAACAAAATTCACACACTGGTAGTGCATAGTTTGAAGACTTTTGACAAGTGTATAATTCATGCAGCCAGCACTTAAATCAGATAATTCTATCTATATAAATATGTAGAATATATCCATCACCCCGAAAAGTCTTCCATGCCATCTTTTTTGTTGTTGTTTCGTTTTTAAAAAAAAATAATTTTAATGAGCATTTACAGAGATTTTGTATTTCCGTTCATTCACTGCTGCACTTCTCTCCCCACCCAGCCCTCCCCCCTCCCCCAGTTCGCTCCTCTCCTCTCTTTCAAAAGTAAACAAAAGACTCCCTCCCTGGGACACAATCCCCCCACACTCCTCCCGCCGCCCCAAGTACATTCCACTATGCAACCTTAATTGTGTACTCTTGTGATAACCATAATACCTTATCATACATCGCTTTTAAATTATTCACTCCCTAATCTGTTTCAGTGCAGTATACACAATTTATCCAGTTTTTCTCAGTCTTACCCCAACCCTGATATCAGTCCTATTTTACAACAGTGGCACCATGCAATATTTGTCCCATGCCATCTTTTAAATTATTAATTTTAATGAAAATGTCCATTCATTCATTGTTGCACTTTTCTCCCTGCCCACCCCTCCCCCCAGTACACACTTCTCCTTGAAAAGTAAAAGAAAAATACTTTCATTGTTATACAATCCCTCCCCCCCAGGTCAATTCCACTATGCAAGCTTTGTTCTGGACTCCTGTCTTGACAATAATACCTAATCACATATCCCTTTTAAAGAGTTTTCTCCCTCATCTGTTTCAATGCAGTATGCACTGTTGAACCCATCTTTCTCATTCTCCCTCCAACCCCAATGTCGGTCCCATTTTACAACAGTGTCACTATGCAGTATTTGTCCTTTTGTGACTGAGATATTTCACTCAGTATAATGTCCTCGAGGGTCACCCATTTTTAATAATATTTCATGAGATCCTCATTTTTCAATGCAGCATAGTATTTCATTGTGTTAATATACCATAGCTTCTCTATCCGTTTGTTTGTTGATGGGCCTTTAGGTTGTTTCCAACTCCTTGCTATTGTGAACAAAGCCACAGTAAACATGGGTGTGCATATATCTGCTTGGGTAGTAGCAGAGTGGAAATAACCCATAGCTGACCCTCTGGTTGGTTTTCAGAGTCAGTTAATTGCACAAAAGGAGATTACCCATCCTTCTCCCATGAAGCAGCTGATGAATTCAAACTGCATGCCTTCAGAATTGCAACAGCAGCTTCTTACCACCAGGCCACCGGAGCTCCTATATATAGTACATTTCTCCATTGATTCAGTTATGGATCACTTAAAGGTGATCTCCTTCTATTTCTATTTTGCATAAAATTTCTCGTTGTGGCATTTTTATGTGCTGTCAAGTTGAAATAAAGTCGTAGATGACCCTCCAGGGAGTTTTCAGAGGCAGCAAATCTCACAGAGGAGACTGTCTGTCTTCTCCCATGGAATAACTGGTGAATTTGGCCTACTTGTCTTTGGTTTGACAGCACAACTGCTTATTTACTAGGTCACCATGTTGTTGTTAGATGCTGTCAAGTCAAGTATGACACATACTTTGAACATCCATTTTGAAACCTTCCCTACATTGTGCCATCCTTATAATTTCTGAGACAGTAGAACCCATTACTGAAGTCACTATGTCAATCCGTCTCATTTGGTGTCTTCCTCTCCTTTGCTGATCCTCCATTTTCCAAGCATGAAGTCTTCTCCAAAATACCGAAGAGCAGCGATGTCAGTTTGAAGACAAAGGTGATCCTGATTTATCAGAGAGAGAGCTGGAAAATTAATAAGGATGACAGAAGAAGAATTGGTGACTTTGAGTTGTGATTTTGGAGAAAAGTACTGAATATTCCATGGACTGCTAAACAGAAGAACAGCTCTGTTTTGGAAAAGATGCAGCTGGAGTGCTCCTTGGAGGCAAGGTTGACCAAGCTTCCTCTTTCACTCCTGGGACAAGTAGAAAGGCGAGGCTATTCCTTGAAAAGGCCACCATGGATGGGTGTTAATTTGAGAAAATAGTTTTATGCATTTATTTACATTTTCTTTTTAATTCCATCATAAAGTTTTCTAGGAGAACAAAACTGAGATGGAGGGAGGAATGTATGTGTAGATGCATAAATCTGTGTTTATATTTCCAAATCAAAGATAAGTGGTTCAAACCCAGTAACAGCTCCTTGGGAAAAAGATGGACAGACTCCTCCTGTGCAATTTACAGCCTCTGAAAACTCACTGGAAGGTTGCCTATCAGTTGTTATCTCCATAGCAATGAAAGAGAGATAAAGACAGATCCAAATGTGTGTGTGTGTGTGTGTGTGCGTGTTTATATAACACACACACACACACATATATGCATTATTAAAAAAAAGAATTCAAAGGAGGAAGGTTGACCTCCCCCCCACCCCAGGGATTGATTTATGTGATTATGAGAGCTAGATTGGGTAGTGTGCTATAGACTTCTACAGGTTCACATGCCAAGGTCTATAGGCCAGGTGACGGTAAGACTACAGAGTGGAAAGAGAGTAAATTCTGCTTAAATCTTTCTAGATAGTGTGGAGACAAACCACACTTTGAGGAAACTCACCCTTGAATTATATTGCATTAGATGACATGGAAGGTGAGTACATGATTTTGCATCAGATTACCTTAATGGAACCATAACTATTGTAGTACTTGATCAAGCCACTGGAAACTATAGCCCAGCCAAGAGACACATGAAATGTGATGAATTGCATTAATTGATTTTTTTGCATTAATTGAATTTTGAGTATCAATTCACTTTGCATTCCTGTGATAACTCCCACTTGGTCATGATATATTACTCTTTCTCTATATTATTGGATTCCGTTTTCTAGAATTATGTTAAAGATTTTCATGACTACATTTGAGAGATGAGATATTTCATAGTTTTATTTTAATATCTCTGATCTTGATACTTTAAAAATGTAATTATCATAAAATGATTTGTTCTATGACATATTCTCCTTGATTTTATAAAATTTTGTGTGTAAGAGAGATAATAGTTCTTGTTTGAGAACTTGTATGAATTTACTAATGATGGCACTTGGGTTTAGGTTGATATTTTAGAGATTGTTTCTTTTTTTTTTTTAGAGATTGTTTCTGATTTAAAGATACTTAAGAACATTGATTTTGTTGTAGTTATGTGCTGTGACTTGTAGACAACTCATAGCAACCTTATGAACACTTATATAACTCTCATAATTTCTCTAAGTTCATAGTTTCCAGAGGCAAGCTGTTTCAAAAGTGCATGCCACTCCTGCTTCTAAACCTTTTTTTATCTTGGAGCTCCAACACTGTCCACCATGGGTAACCATTATTGAATTACATTATAGATAGCATAATTCAGACTTCTGTTTCTTCCTGTATCAATTTTTATAATTTTTGTCAAAGAATTTGACCATTTCGTTTAAGTTGTTGAATTTGTTTTTATAACGTTGGCCATAATATTCTTTTATTTTCGTTTGAAAAGGTGTAGATTTGCAGTGCTATTGCCTTGTTCATTGCTGGTATTGATAATTCTCTTCTCTCTCTTTTGACTAGTGTAGCTGGAAGTTTATTACATTTATTGATTTTTTTTCCCGAACATATAACCTTGATTTCACTGGATCTTCTCAATTTTAAAAGAATCTTCTCTCTCTTTCATTGCTGTTTGTATTTTTCTTTAGTACTTTTCCATTTTTATTTTCTTTACTATTCTCTTGTTTTTAAAGTGAAAATGTAGATAATTTCTTTTCTTCTAAGCATTTAAAGTTGTAACATTTTCTCTAAACATTGCCTTAGTTGCAACCCTCAAACTCTTGGCACCAGTAGCCAGGAAATTAAAAGGCGCATTGCCATGGGAAAGTCTGCTGTTAGGGACCTCCCCAGAGTACTGAAGAGCAATGGT
>NW_006399969.1:3761068-3766225 GCF_000299155.1 Elephantulus edwardii
TTTATGCGTTCCATTTCTTTCTTAACAATTTCTAATTTTCCTTCATTCATGGCTCTCACATTCCATGTACCAATCACTAGGGTCTGCTTACAGCTGTTCCTCCTCCCTTGTGTTTCCATACTTGATAGTTCTACCTAGGTAGCCCTTGGGCAACAACAACATAGCAAAGTTATTTTCTAGTATTTTTATCTCATATATTATTCAGTGTTGTATTTTATTTTTTAAATATGTAGTTATTTTCTAGATATCTTTTTGATGTTAGTTTTTGCGGCTTTTCCCCCCCTCAAAGGGTATAATTGTTATGATTTCAGACTTTTTTTATATTCTTTATACCTTTTTAATTATGATTTTAACCAAAATTTACTTAAGAGTTGGATTTTTCATTCGTTTATTCATTGTTGTATATTTTTCTCCCTGCCCCCTCAGTTCAATTTTTAAAAATATATTAGTTTGCTTACAAACGTCATATACACTGTGTTTCACACTATTCTTCATTCATACTGTTTCGTACAATCATGCATTATGTTTTATAAAATCAATTACCATTGGATTTTACTCTTCATTACTCAATCTTTTTATGTCCCCGCTCTATCCTTCCCATTTCTTTCTCTTTCTCCGTCAAACTACCAAATTGTGCAATCCTGTGGTTTTGCCCCTACCCATCCTTACCCCTCTGCTCCCTCACCTTCCTCCCTTGTGTCCCCATATATGTTTTACTAGATTTACTTATCTTTTTAAAATAATGGTCTTATGCAGTATTTGTCCTTATGAGGCAGAGTTAGTTCACTCGTTTTATGTTCTCCAGTCTCTCCCAAGTTATGTAGTATTTTTTTAAATTGTTGTTCCTGAGTGCTGCATAATATTCCATTGTGTAAATGTATTACAGTTTCTCAGTCAATTCGGTTGTAGTTGGATATTTATGCTGTGTCCATGTCCTTGCGATAGTGAATAACACTGTTATGAACATTGGTATACAAGTCTCCTTTGGTGTCTCATTTTAAATTTCCTTGGGATATATTCCAAGTAGTGGAATAGCCAGGTCATATGGAGTTCCTATGTACAGCTTTTTGAGGATATGCCAAACTGCCTTCCAGAGTGGTTGTATGCTTTTACAAACTCACCAACAATGTATGAGAATTTCTATCTCTCCCCATCTTCTCCAAGATTTTTAAAATTTGATGAGACTGGAACTGTGGCCCCGTATATGACCAGTTATGAAGAATATTCCATGATTACTTGACAAGAAAGACTGCTCTGTGATTAATGAGTATGGTAGCAGGAGTGGCATCAACTTCCAAAATAGCTTGCCTCCTGAAACTCTATGAACCTGGAGAAAGGATGAAAGATATACAAGTGTCCAGGTCTTTCATTCATAAGGTCCCTTACTAGTCAGCGACACTCTACAACAACAACAGCAGCAGCAGCAGCAGCATAGGGAGAGATCAGTTGGCCTAGTGGACAGAAAGTGATGCTACCAAGCCAAAGGTGGGCGACTTTAATCCGTGGTCCTCAGGCCTGTTTTTAATTGTTTTTTTTCATCAAACATTCTTCTAGGTCATATAGCCCTGGTATGTCCACTTGCTGTACAGAGGTCACTCGTGGTTGCTGTGAAGCTGAACACTGTGACACTGGTGTGTCAAACATGATAATGGTTACCCATGGTGGACAGTGTTTGGTGGAGCTCCCCGGTTGGCAGGAGTGGCATCTACTTCCGAAATAGCTTGCTTTCAGAAACCGTATGAACCTGGAGAAAGGATGAAAGTTATACAACTGTCCAGGTCTTTAATTCATAGATTTCTATGAATAGCCTATGACTTGATGGCACTTAACAACAATAGCAACAACAACTATACACACACACACACACACACACACACACACACACACACACATATATATAGGAATGTGGCTTCAGGATCAGAGAAGGACTCATCAATAACTTGTGTTATGCAGATAAAACAACATTGCATGCTGAAAGTGAGAAGGACTTGAAACACTTGCTGTGAAAAAAATCATAGAATATAGTCTTCAATACAGGTTGCATTTCAGCATGAGGAAGAGAAAAATCCTTACCAGTGGACCAATAGCATCATAATAGAGTAAGATAGAAATTATTAGTGTTTTAATTTTACTTGGATCCACAATCAACAACCTTTGTACTAGTAGTCAAGAAATCAAAAGATGTGTTTTATTGGGAATGTCTGCTTTCAGGGATTTCTCTAAAGTGCTGAAGAACAAAGATATCCATTTAAAGACTAAGGTGGACCTGATCCAAGCCTTGATCTTTTTAGTTAGTTGCTATGCCTCTAAGAGTTAGATAGTGAATAAAGATTATGGAAAAGTAAATGCTTTTTTGTTGTGGTGCTGGAGAAGGACCCTAAATATACCATGGAGTGCCAAGAGAATGTCCAAATACACCTTTGAGATAGTGCAGCCAGGATGCTCCTTAGAAGAAAGCATGACACTTCATTTTACATACTTTGGATATGTTGTTAGAAAGGACCAGTCTTTGGAGAAAGACATAATGCTTGGAACATTGGAGGGTTATTGAAGAAGGCAAAGACCCTCAATGAGAGGGATTGACAGTGACTGTCAAATAAACTCTAGTGTGGCAGACATAATGAGAATGGCACCAGATAGGACATGGTTCAGATCTAATATTCATGAGATTGCTGTGAGTCATACTTTACTCAATGACACCTAACAATAACAACAGAAACACAACATGTATGTTATAATATGCAATATATAAGTATATAAAATAAATATAAGTGAATATATATGTATATGTAATATATTATATGTTGTTGGTGTTCAGTGCCATCGAGTCACAGGTGACTCATAGCGACCCTATGAAGGAAAGTCCTCTTGGGTGCCTTTCATCCTCTCTCCAGGTTCATAGGGTTTCCGGAGGCAAGCTGTTATGGAAGTGGATGCCACTCCTCCTTCCAATATATTATTTAGAAGTATATATAATTTTATATGTTGTGCTGGTTGTTTTACATTGAGTTGGAACCAACTCTTGGCTAATCCTACAGTGGGTTTTCAGAGGGATTAAATTGCACAAGAAGAGGTTGCCCATCTTTTCCTTATGAAGGAGCTAGTGGATCCAAACTGAGTGCCTTTTAGTTAGCTGCTTACCACTAAATCATTAAAGCTCCCAAATTAATATCTGTTATCTATTTGTATTCATACACACACACACACACACAAGTACATTGATGCATATATTTGCCAGCTTGTTTATTATTTGATTAGAAAACATGAATAATCTCTATTTTTTTAATTGACCTTCCATCTCATTGTTCTGTCAGTTAAATGAAATTTCTGTTTAAATATCTAGCTACTCCTGAGTGTTTTCTGGAGCTCTGATGGTGTGGTGAGTAGGAAGCTGCATTGCTAGTCCAAATGTGTTCTTTCTTTGGCATCTCAAATCCACAAGTATCTCTGTTGAAGAAAGATGGGCAGTCTCCTCTAGTGTGATTTACAGCTTTGGAAAACCTACTGACTGGTCCACTGTGAGCCAATTCTGACTGACAGTAGTGAATATTAATAAGGGAACTCTCGTGGTCTAGTGGATAGGAGTTGCACTCTTCACCCAAAGGTGGCTTCTCTCTGTTGATTCAAATCCATCAGCCACTTCTTGAGAGAAAGGTGAGCAGTTTCCATCCTTGTGATTTACAGCCTCTGAAAACCCCCTGCAGAGTCAGCTATGAGGAGGTCCTGACTCAGTGAATTGAGTTCTTGAATATTTTTTATGGTTTTTCCTTTGAATGCCATTGATTTTCACTTTTTGTATTTTGATACTCGGTTGTTAATGCAAATTTTTTGTTGTGGTTTTGGGTCATTGAGTTCAGAGGCAATCAACGGAATCAAACTTAGCCCTATCTTTTGGATCCTCGTCTTCACCATATTCAAATTCATTGTTGCAGTCACTCCATCAGTCCATCTTGTTGAGGGTATTTCTATCCTTTCCTGACCCCCTGCCTCTTCCAGCATCATCTTTTTCCAAGGACTGGCATCTCCTTGACAACATGCCCAAAGTTTGTGAAATGAGGTTTTGCATCTTTGCCTCAAAGGCTGCACTTCCTCAACATATAATGGTCCAGTATGTTTAGGATTTTAAATTCTTCCCGAGGAATCAACCCTTTTTGTCATAAAAAAAAAAAAAAACAGTTAAAAAATCCATCTTTCTATCTGGTAATATTCCTTGTCCTGAAGTGTAATTTGTCTAAAAGCCAGGCTGGATTGCTTATTCTCACAGACTTTTTGTCAAAACCAATAGACACTAAACTGTCATTAAAAACAACAAAGGAGGGGAAAGTTACCTTTAAAAGTTAAAAGGAAGAAGCATTGGCCATGAAGTATTTTACACTCTATAAAAACTTTCTTTAGAAGTCGAAATGAATTTAAAAATTTTTCAGATGAAAAAAAGCTGGCAGGATCTGTCACTATTCTAAGAGTAATCTCATTTATTTTTCATGTCTAAGTGATCAGAATCTTACACAGCCAATAGTGCAGTATCTATAAAGAAATTTCAGGGATTTTTGTCCAGTTTCCTAATTGTTTACAGTGTGAAGGTTAGTCTGCTCTAGTTAACTCCTTATCACCAGAAGAGCCCTCAAATGCTTCATTTCAGCAGAGATTATTTAATTCTGCTTTATATGCTCTTGTTAGGGGTCATCCACTTGGCTCTTTCTCATAGCAACTTATGCAGATGACACAACCTTGCTTGCCAAAACTGAAGAAGACCTGAGGCATATGCTACAGAAGGTCAAGGAATACAGTCTTCAATATGTATTAAAGCTCAATAATCTCACCACTGGGCCAATTGGTATCACTATAAAAAAGACATCGTTCTTGGAAGGGTAGAGGGACAGTGCAGAAAAGGAAGACCCCAGATGAGATGGATTGACACAGTAACTGGAGTAATGGAGATAGGTGTGTTGGATACAATGAGATTGTCTCAGAATAGGGCAAGTTTTAGAGCTACTGTGCATCGGGTGCTATGAGTCATAGTCGACTCAACAGCACATAACAGTAACTATATTGCAACATTAGGTACAGCAGAACAAACACTGCCCAGTCCTGCACAATCCTTTAATCTCTGCTATCCTTAAACTCTAGAACAGCACATCAGCAGAGAACTGCCGGAAG
>NW_006399969.1:3767285-3775381 GCF_000299155.1 Elephantulus edwardii
GCGGTTGGCGCAGGATAGAGCAGGGTTTAGGGCTGTTGTGCATAGGGTCGCTATGAGTCTGAAAGGACTCGACGGCACATAACAACAAAAACAACATCCTTAAACTGTGCTGCAGCTGCAGTGTTAGTTGATCTATTTAAGGGCCTTCCTCTTTGTTGCTGATCCCCTTCTTTATCAACCTTTATATCCTTCTCCAGGAATGGCCTCTCCCAAAGTATCTCAGACAAAACCCACACCCATCATTCTTGCTTCTGATGAATGTGTCTTCCATGACAGATTTCTTTGCTCTTTAGGCATTTCCTGGCATACTGAATTAACTTGCCCACTGCCACAATTTAAAGCTATCAACTATTTTTAAGGCTCATTTATTCATTGGCCATCTTTCACACACATAGGGCAATTCCATGATGTTGTTGTTGTTATGTGCTGTCAAGTCGCTCGTGACTCATAGCGACCCTGTGTACAAGAGCCCTAAACCCTGCTCTAGCGTGCACCAACCTCTCTGTCTCCAACAATCGTACCTCATTACCCCAGAGACTGAATCAATTCATCTCATCAAGGCTCATCCTCTCCTGCACTGTCCCTCCACCCTCCCAAGCATGACATGCCTCTCCAAGGACCGGTCCCACCTTGTAACACGTCTAAAATATAGCAGACAAAGATTCTGAATCCTTGCCTCCAAGGAGCAGCCCGCTTTCACCCTCTTGAGGATCAACCTGTTTGGTCTCCTAGCGGTCCAAGGTATATTCAACATTCTTTTCCAGCACCACAGCTCAACATCAAGAAAACAAAAATTCAAACCACTGGGCCAATTGGTAGCATCATGATAGATGGTGAAGAGATTGAGATTTTCTTTTTCCACTTTACACTTTTCTCCCTGCTCAACTTCCCCACCAGTTTGCTCTTTTCTTTGAAAAGTAAAATTCTTTCATTGTTATACAATCCCTCCCCCGAAGTCCGTTCCACTATGCAGCCTTCATTTTGAAAAGTAAAAGAAAGATTCTTTTACTGTTATACAGTCCCTACCCCCAAGTCCACTCCACTATCCAGCCTTCATTCTGGACTCCTGTCATGACAATACTACCTTATCATACATCCCTTTTAAACAGTTCTCTCTGTCATCTGTTTCAATGCAGTAGACATAATTTATCCCATCTTTCTTAATATCACCCCAACCCCGACGTCAGTCCCGTTTTACAAAAATGGCACTATGCAGTATTTGCCCTTTTGTAACTGAGATCGTTCACTCAGAATAATGTCCTCCAGGGTTACCCATTTTAAATAATATTGCATGAGTTCCTTGTTTTTCAATGCAGCATAGTATTCCATTGTGTGAATATACCACAGCTTCTCTATCCATTCATTTGGTGATGGGAAATTAGGTTGTTTCCAACTCTATGCCATTGTGAACAAAGCCACAATAAACATGGGTGTGCATACACCTGCTTGGGTGGAACTTATGGTTTCTTTGGGGTATATTCCCAGTAGTGGAATTGCTGGATCAATTGGTATTTCTATTTGCAACATTTTGAAAAAGTGCCATACTGCCTTCCATAGTGGTTGTACTGTTTGTTGCTCTGTTAAATTTTGTTATTCTTACTGGGATGAGATGCTATCTCATAGTTCTTTTGATTAGCATCTCTCTTAGAGCTAGAAATTTTGAACATTTCTTCATGTGTTTGTTTGCCATCTGAATGTCTTCTTTGGTGAAGTGTCTGTTCATATCCTGTGCCCATTTTTCATTTGGGCTATTTACCTTTATCTTGTTGTGGTACTTGAGTATTTTATAAATTTTAGATATAAGTTCCTTATCTAACATGTCATTACCAAATACTTATTCCCAGTCTGTGGCTTCCGTTTTTACCCTGTTGGAGAAGTTTTTGGATGTGCATAGGGATTTAATTCTTAGAAGGTCCCATTCATCTATTTTATCCTCTCCTGGTTGTATAGAGATTGAGATTGTTAACAACTTTAGTTTGCTTGGCTCCACAGTCAACACTCTTGGTACCAGCAGCCAGAAAATGAAAGACAAATTCATTGAATCTGCTCTCAAGGACCTCTCTAAAGTACTGAAAAGAAATAGTGTCATTCTGGAGACTAAGGTGCCCTTGATCCAAGCAATAGTCTTCGCAATTATTTGTTAGACATCCAAAAGCTAAAGAATAACTAAGGATGATAGAAGGGGAATTGATGCATTTGAGCTGTGGTGCTGGAAAAGAATATTGAATATACCATGGACTGCTTGAAGAATAAACAGGTTCATGCTAGCAAGAGTGAAACCAGGCTGCTCCTTGGAGGCAAGGATTCTGAAGTCTGTACGAGACTTTGGACATATTACAAGGAGGGACCAGTCCTTGGAGAGGGACGTCATGCTTAGGAGGATGGGGGACAGTGCAGGAGGGGAAGACCCTCAATGAGATGGATTGACTCAGTGACTGGGATAATGGGGCAGGTGTGTCAGAGACAATAAGGTTGGCACAGGATAGAGCAGGCTTTAGGGCAGTTGTCCATAAGGTCACTATGAGTCACAAGCAGCTCAGCAGCACATAATAACAACAACAACAACAACAACCACCACCACAACAACATATTCCTAGTAGAGGAATAATTGGGTCATATAGAGTTTGTATGTTCAACATTTTGAGGAAATGTCAGTCTTCCAGAGTCGTTGTACCATTTTACAATCCCACCAACAATGTATGAGAGTTCCTACTTCTCCACATCCTCTCCAACACTTATTGCTTGCTGCCTTACTAAACTTTGCCATTGTTACTGGGGTGATATTTGTATCTTATTGTGGGTTTGATTTATATCTCTCTTATTGCTGAAGATTTTGTGCATTTCTTCATGTGTCTGTTGGCTTTGTGAGTGTCTTCCTCTGTGCCATTTGATTTCTTAACCATTGCTTCAATCAGTATTGATTCTAGATGCAAATGAAATGAAACTGAAACTTTGGTTATTGGTCCAGTCATGAATATTTTTGTTTTCGTTGTGTTGAAGTATAACTTCTATTGAAGTCTTTAATCTTCTTTCATGTTTTGTAAATGTAAACATGTAAATGCTTCATGTTTTATGCATTTTCTGCAAACAAGTTTGTGTCTTCTGTCTATTTAGGTAGTTAATATCTCTTTCTCCAGTCCTGATCCTGTTGTTCTTGATATAGTCCAGCTTCTGAGATTGAATATTTTATTAACATTTCTTTATATTATTAAAAACTCATTTACAAAAACCTCTACTCAGTAGCTTTTTAATATTCCATCATATGTATATTCCGTAATTTGTTCAGATATTTCTTTATTATTGAACATTTAGATAATTTTCAGTAGTATAAATTTTTGGCCCACAAACTCTCTCATGTCACCTTTCATGTCTCTGGTAATTTATGCTTTTGTCTATTGCAGTAATTATACCATTGCATTGTCCTTTGCTTTTGTATACATCTCTGTGAGAAGAACAACATCTTGCGATTTTAGATCTGCCCTGTGCCTGGCAGTCCATGGAACATGGTAAGGCATTCAGTTTATTTTCCTTAAATAAACAGGACTTAACATTCCTTGAGAAGTCATCAAAATTGATGAATGATACCTTTTTGTTTCTACAAAAATGAACCCTTTTCAAGAAGTACCCATCATCTTATTGAATCCTCATATCACTGGATGCTGCTATTATTATTGTGTATCACTGAGTCAGAACTGACTTACATCCGTACCCTGCAGTGAGTTTTCAAAGGCAGTATATCACACATGATGGAGTTCTGGTGGATTAGTGGTAAGGAGATAAGCTGCCAACCCAAAGGCATGCAGTTCAAATCCACCAGCTACTCTGAGAAAGAAAGATGGACCATCTTCTACTATATGATTAACTGTCTCTGAAAACCCACTGGAGGAGTCAGATATTAGTTAATTCCAACTCAAAGGTATATAATGACGACAGCAACAAATTACAAGAGAGATTGCCCATCTTTCTTTCATGCAGCAGCTGGTGGCTTTGAACCACATACCTCTGAGTTGGCAGCACCGCTTCTTACCACCAGCTAACTTTTCACTCACTTACCACTTCTTATATCACTGGGAAGCAAGTTAATTTGTTCTCAATCCTACCTTTATGAGAAGGAAGTGGAGAATCAGAATAGACAATGACAAGGAGAGTGCTGGCGATTGATGGTGACAGAAGTGGGCACTCCATCATCTCACTCTTGTCCCTATGTCTCTTCTGCTAGGTCACTGGAATTTTCTGAGCCACGTGAGCCACAAGAAGGTCTGGTTTGTGAGCTTCTGGCTGCCTTTTCTTCTCCAAATAACATCATATTACGCTGGAACTCCTGAAGGCCATTCTTTCCTCTGGGAATCTGGGCTTAGGGGTCGGCACTTGCTCGGGAGCCCATCCGTGGTGATTAGTGGGAATGTTGTCTGCCCTTGAATGTCTGCAGACCCACTGTTCTTTGTTGCATTCCTTTGGTTGAGTGCCTGGATTTAATGGCACTCCACAAAGGATGTTTTGCAAGTGCATACTTTGAAAAGTGCTTTAGAGGGTGGGTTCTTAATGTAGAGCTTTTGCATAGTAAATGTTCTCAAACCTTCCCAGCTGTAGATATGCATAAGAGCATCTTTCTGTGTAATATTGAATACCAAGGGCTCTTTCATGTCTGCCTGTTTAACAAAAGGAACACAGACTGTTGTCTACATGTTCCATGTCATTATTTGTAGCTTGCAGGAAGTCACACTTTGCTGTCCATGAAGAATGGGGTTGGGCTGCCAACTAAAGGCACAAGATTCGAATAGAAGAAAGTCTCCTCCCATGTGATTTACTGTCTCTGTAAACCTGCCAGCAGGTCAGTTAAGGGTCGATTCTGAATTAACAGTACAGAACAGTAACTTCATGCTCAACAGATTTCAGCAGAACTGCTAGGAAGGACCAGCAAGAAAGTCCTGGTAATCTAGTTCCAAATATCAGCTAATGAAAACTCTATGGATCAAAATAGTGAGACCCGCACCAAACATGGGAGATGGTGTAGGATTCGGCAGTTTTCGGTTCCATTGTTCTAGGCTCATGCTGAATTGGAGAGGGACCTAACAGTAGCTAGCAGCAGCAGCAGCAGCAGCAGCAGCAGCAGCAGCAGCAGCAGCAGCAGCAGCCGCGTATGTTCTTAAAGATAGCATCATATTCCATCGTCACAACTGTCTCTTTGCTCTAGACTATCCTTGCTCCACCTGGGCTTCTTTTTTAAGTTTTTCCATGTTCATTATTTTTTTTTAAAAAAAAATTAAATAGCATTTAGTTTATTACAAATATTTAGTATTGGCTTCCCATATTTCCCTCCTTTTGTTTTTATCATGATTATGTTATCATCTAGATGAGCATCCTTTATATACAAACAAATGAGACAAATCAAACATAATAAACTCAAAGAAGTACTTTCAAAAATCTCCATATGATCAGAAGGATTCAGGTTGAATATTCCTTGAAAGTTTGTTTTAACTGTCCCATTGCCACAGTGCTTGTCAAAACCAGTTCTAATTAATCTCCTTTGTCAGTGTGTCCTTTGCCATTCGCTGTCACTCCTCCCTGAGAGAGATTTCATCCTGATTCATAAGGAAAATGGAACAGCATATTCTCTTAGCTACTTCCTGCTGAAAAGGGATGCTGAGGTTTCAAGGTGAAGATCTTTTCTCACTACTCTAAAGGGCCCCTTTGTCAATAGGAAACACGTAGACTATTGTGAAGATTGATTTTAGAATTTAGATGCACTGTTTTCAATTGTGCCTAGCCATACATGTTCATATCCTTGAAGATGCATCATGGAACTGTTATAGCCTAGAAGACACAAATTTAACTAACAAGTTAAAAGTACATGAGTCAAAAATTAAAAGCAATAATATTAAAAATAGCAGTTCTAACAGTGGCAGAAATCAAGTTACAGAGGGAAGGTAGTTCTTAAAATAAAAGGCTTATTGACTAGCACATTGTCTATTATAGTATAAAGATTAGGAGCCACAAGATGTAGAGGCTCAACTATGTCATTTATTGTTCTTAAGTCCTGGACCAAATTCAATCTAACACTGGGTTGTTTTACAATTTGGAAGTTCACATGCAAAGCAGAGGTGAAGTAAGGAACTTTTTAAGAGATTTTCTGTCAATTCCAACAACTAAGAAATAGTGAGAAGAGTTGGGACCTCAGAAGGCTTTTAGGACCAAATAATAGGCTCTTGTGTCGAGGAGAAAATGAATACCAGTAATGTTAGTGCTCACCCACGGCTCTTCTGGGAGGATCTGAATTATTGAAGCGTCCTCCTGTGTTTCCAGCTGGGAGCTGGGGCCTGTTAGTCCTGTCAGCCACGAGGACCTGGTGTGGGCATCCCTTGGCCAAGTGTCCTTCAGATCCACACTTAAAGCAAGTGAGTAGGAGCTTCCTCTCTACTCCCTTGCCTATCTGTGGCTCTCGTCTGTGACACTCTCTACTGAAGTGGCCCAGCTTTCCACAGTAGAAGCAATTCTGACCTCCTTTATTACCTTTGGGTGGCATTGTTTATGAGTAAGACTTCCATTTCCTGACACAGGCACTAAAGTGGCAGCAATAGCTGCCCCAATAATTTTTACCATTCTCTGGTCTTTTCTCTTCCCTCTAGATCCCAGTTGTTAAAAGAGGGAAAAATGTAAACAAATATATAATGAATAATTTTGAACATTATAATCTTTTAAGCTTAAGGCTAGAAATATTATCAATATGATCATTTCCAATCCAGAGATACATTTTCCAATGCAGTTCCTATTTTTCAAAAATGGTTTTGGTAAGAAGAAGATTGTAAATGTGGACACAGTTCCACTAGTCCTCCTCCATGATATGATATAGTGTTATTAGCATGAGAAGTTATAAATCCATTGCCTTCCTTACTCTAACTTTAATTTTTTAAATTTAAATTTATTATTTATTTCAGTAAAAATTTACAGAGGCTTTGGATTTCCATTCATTCATTGTTGCACTTTTCTCCCCACCCAAACCTCCCCCACAGAACACTACCCTCTTGGAAAAATGAAATAAAAATTCTTTCATTGTTTTACAAACCCTCCCCCAGGTCCACTCCACCATGTAGTCTTTGCTCTAGACTCCTGTCAAGACAAAAATACCTAATCACATATCCCTTTTAAATAGTTTTTCTCCCTCATCTGTTTCAATGCAGTATCCATTATTGAACCCATCTTTCTCAGTCACTCCCCAAACCCAACTTCAGTCCTATTTTACAACAGTGGCACAATGCAGTATTTGTCCTTTTGTGACTGGGATACTTCATTCAGCATAATGTCCTCCAGGGTCACCCATTTTGAATAATATTGCATGAGTTCCTTGTTTTTCAATGCAGCATAGTATTCATTGTGTGGATAAACCACAGCTTCTCTATCCATTTGTTTGTTGATGGGTGGGCTACTTTTTTTATTGACTATACACCTGATGGACTTGTGGCCAGACTCACCCTATCATGTGGTGTCCCCTCAGCCACTGGTTAATGTAATGTTTGTATTTTTATGCAATCTGGGTTTTGCTTAATATTCTGCTGCTGAAATTCACCTTAAATGCCAAACTGTTCAACTCTGTGCTACCAGGATGCCACTCTTTCCCTGCCTTTGCCTCAACTGTGGGTACAGCTTAGGAGTATTAGTGTGTTATACATTTCCCAAAGTTAATGGGAAATTGTCCTTCTACTCTATTTCTTCTTTAAGAATAATTCAATAAGACTTGTAGCTAGGTCAAACATTTTATGTCGTACAGGAACACAATTTTCTTTCTCCCTGAGGGGTACTATGTAAATTCAACTCACCTAACTACTGTCATCGAGTACTCTGGACCATTATTTCCCTCTGACTCTGAATACAGTGTCTTTCATGAGAAATTTTCACTTCTTCTTCTTTTCTTATTTTAATTAGTTTTAATGAACATTTATAGAGATTTGGGGTTTTCATTCATTCATTGTTACACTGTTTTCTCTACCCTCCTCCCTAGTTCATCGTTTTTTTTTCTCCCCTTGAATGTCTGTTTTAATTGTCCAATTGCCACAGTACTTGTCAAAGCCAGTTCTGATTAATCTCCTTTGTCAGTGTGT
>NW_006399969.1:3781772-3791355 GCF_000299155.1 Elephantulus edwardii
GCCTGATACAGGCCATGGTCTTTGCAATCGCTTGTTATGCATCAGAGAGTTGGACAATGACTAGGGAGGACAGAAGGAGAGTTGATGCTTTTGAGCTGTGGTACTGGAGAAGTGTACTGAATGTACCATGGACTGCCAGGAAAACAAACAGATTCCTCTTGGAGAGGATTAAACAAGATACTCCTTGGAGGCATGGATTCTGGGGCTTCATCTGACATACTTTGGACATGTTGCCCAGAGGGACGGGTTCTTGGAGAGGGACATCTTGCTTGGCAGGGTGGAGGGACAGCACAGGAGGGGAAGACCCTCTATGAGATGGATCGGTTCGGTGACTGGGGTAATCGGGATAGGTGTGTCAGAGGCATTGCAGTTGGCGCAGGATAGAGCAGGGTTTAGGGCTGTTTGTGCATAGGGTCGCTATGAGTCGCAAACGACTTGACGGCACATAACAACAACAGCAACAACAACAATGTACCACTCCTCTGTCAATTGTACTGGGGTGACTTGTGGTCTGGTGTGGTGCTGAAAATAGTTCCACCAGCAGTTCAAAAGCCAGCATAGCTCCGCATAATGGAATTATTCATGGGGTGCAGACTAAGGCAGATTAAGAAATGGGATTTGCTGTCTGTTTTTTTAAATCACTTATCACTTAAAATCCTCTAAATAGCAATGAATTATTGTCTGATATTATTATTGTTGTTATTAGATGTCATGAAATGCAACTCGTAGAGACCCTGTGAACAACCAGTATGATCTAGTCATATCCTGTTGTACTCTCACAATCTCTGACACATTCAAGCCCATTGCCACAGTCACCATGTCAATAATGCTTCATTATCTTTTCTTCAAAGGACCATCATTCTGGCTGCACCTTCTCCAAGACATTCCTGTCCATTCTTTTGACAGTCCATAAGATCTTCAGTGCTCTTCCTCCAACAACACAGCTCGAAGGCATCAATTCCTTTTTTTGTCATCCTTAGTCATTGTCTAGCTCTCAGATGCATAGCAAATTACTGAAAATACTATGGCCTGAATCAGGCATACCATAAGGCTTCAGACTCTCATCAGTACTCAATAATTTGGAGAAGTCTCTGACTTCAGACTTTCCCAGCGCAATATGTCTCCTGATATCCTGACTACTGTTACCAACGGTACTGATTGTAGGTGCAAGTAAGATGAAGTCACTGACAGTCTCAATTATTTTCCATCCATCATGGTTTTACCTATTGGTCCAGTGGTTAGAATTTTTTGTTTTTTTATATTGAGATTCAATCCATATTGAAGGATGATATTATCTGATATATTGTTGGAAAATAAGTTTATGAGATTGGAAGACAATCAAAATATGACTGTGGAAAATACCTCCTTGACGTAGCATCTTCCTTATTGATGTTGTTGGAATAAAGCTTTTAGCCAGTGAAAGACCTTAATTTGCTGCTTTGACATGACTTAAAATGAAGAGAAGCAACTGGGAACATCCATTGGTAATTGAAACATGTTGTTGTTGTTGTGTGCCATTGAGTTGCCTGCAACTCATAGTGACCCTATGTACAACAGTTCTGAAACCTGCCCTGTCCTGAGCCAGTCTCACTGACTGCAACACTCCTACCCTCATTACCCTATTTACTGTACCAATCCATCTCATCTAGGGTCTTCCTCTCCTGTACTGTCCTTCTAACCCTCTGAGTATGATAATACTCTCCAAAGATCTGTCCCTTCTGGCCACATGCCCAAACCATGTGAAACGGAGCTTCAAAATTCTAGCTTCCAAAGAGAAACTTGGTTTTACCCTCTTCAAAACATGGAAGGGACAAAATATGAATTTAAAAAATTTAAAATTGTAAAAATGAAATGGAATGCATAAACATCAATAACCTGGACATTAGTGAACTGAAATGGACTGATATTGTCAATTTGGACAATCTTATGATACACTATAAATCGAATATATTGAATAAATTGAATGTATAAATTGAATAAATTGAATGATAAATTGAAGAGAGAGAGTGTCATATTCACTGTCAAAAAGAATGTTTCCAAATCTATCCCAAAGTACAATGCTATCAGTGATAAGATAATATCCATATGCATACTAGGAAAACATGTTAGTACTATTAATCCAGGATACCCACCAGCTACTAAATCCAGAGATTCTACCAACTTCTACAGTCTGAAATTAATTGAACATGCACTCAAGGAGAAATTATGACCTGAGGAAAATATTTCAGAGAGTATTTTGAGAAGGCAAAGCAAAGTAGTTGAACAAAATTATCAAAGGCCTGGAATTAGAAAGCCAAAAGGAAAGAGTATACTACTTCTTAAATGGAAAGAACTAAGCAAGAAATTGAAGCCTTCAGAATTGCAATACTGAAAACATTTTATAATCAAAATACTGAATGATGCAGGATGTATCATAAGGAGATGAAAGGAATACAGAGTTACTGTACCGAAATCAGAATGGATACTAATCATTTCAGAGGTTAGCATAAGAACAAGAACCAAAGGTATAGAAGAAAGAAGTCTAAGCTGTACTGAAGTCATTGTTACATAGAGGACTGAATGAATTGATGGTGTACCAATTAGGTGTTTGAATAAACATATTTCAGCCTTTCGTGTGCTCATTGCTGTGACAAGAAACTTGGAAGATGGAGACATAGGCAATTTACTGTCAGAATCAGTATTTGAGCCCATTCCAGAAAAGCATGATACAACAGAATGCATAAACTATCAAGCTGTCTTCAATATAACACAGTAAAATATTCCTGAAGATAATTAAAAAACCATTGGAGCAGAACATCAATAGGAAAGTAACAAATTCAAGCTAGATTCAGAGGAGGACATCAAACAGGACCTATCATTTTGACTGAAAGACAGGAATACAAAAAAAAAGATGATTATTTGTGTTTTATTGCCTGTATGAAGGAATTTGTGCAGATCGAATGGATAACTTTGAGAAGAATAGAAATTACATAATACTTCATTTTGCTCATACAGAATCTGTACATGGACCAAAAAAAAATTCCAAAAACCCCCAAACCAAAAAAGTATCTTTGAACAGTATAAGGAGATACTACATGGTTTAAAATCAGGAAAGGTATGTGTCAGTTTTATAGCCTTTCCCTCTATCTAGTCAGCCTGTGTGTTGAGCAAGTAATCTGAGAAACTGTAATGTGTAAAGAAGAATGTAGTAACAAGGTTAGGGGAAGATTTGTCAACAACCTGAAATATAGAAATAACACAGCCATGCTTACTTGAAAGAGAAGGAAAGTTGAAGCATTTCCTAATATCAAAGGGCAATATCGAAAGCCTTTAGGAAGTTCTCATGGCTTGGTGGTAAGGATTGCACTGCCAATGCAAAGAAATTGGTTTGAATTCGCCTCCATCTACTCTGTGCAAGAAAGATGGGCAGTCAACTTCTGTGAGATTTGCTGCCTCTGAAAACCCACTGGCGGGTCAAGTTCCAAACCTATGGTATACAGCAACATATAGCCTTTATTATTAATTATACCATAGTATCAAGAAACAAAAGTGTTGATTAAGGAGTCAAGCAAGCTGAAGCTGTTAACAATATCAGTCTCTTGACTGTCTTTCATGGTGCTACCAAGGAGTCAGTGGAGAAAATATTTTTTTTCTTGATGTTGAGCTTCCACCCATGCTGAATGCTGTAGTCCTTGACCTTCTGCAGCAAATGCCACTGGTCCTCCTCAGTTTTGACAAGCAGGGTTGTGTCATCTGCATAACAAAAGTTGTTGATGAGTCTCCAGTTCTGATACCATGTTCTTCCTCATAGAGCCCAGCCTCCTCGTTGATCTGTTCTGCATAAAGATTGAAAAGGTATGGAGATAGGACACAACCCTGGCCTACATACTTCCCAATTTTGAACCATGCAGTGTTTCCTTGCTCTCTTCTGATGACTGCCTCCTAGTCCAAGTTTAAGTTTTGCATAAGCACAATCAAGTGTTCTAGAATTACCATTCTTCTCAGAGTTAGCCACAGTTTGTTGTGATCCACACAGTTTTGGTACCAAAAGCCAGAAAATCAAAAGATGAATTGCATTGGGAAAATCTGCTTTTGGGGACCTCTCCAGAGTACTGAAGAGCAATGATATAAATCTAGAGATTAAGGTGTGCCTGATCCAGGTCTTCACAATTACTTGTTATGCATCAGAGAACTGGACAGTGACCGAGGATGAAAGAAGAAGAATTGATGCATTTGAGTTATGATTCTGGAGAAAAGTATTAAATATACCATGGACTGCTAAGAAAACAAATAAGTTTATCTCGGAGGAAATAAAAGAAATCTACTCCTTGGAGGCAAGGATTTTGAAGCTTCATCTGGCATATTTTGGGCATGTTGCAAGGAGGGACCTTGGAGCGTGACATCATGCTTGGGAGGGTGGAGGGACAGCACAAGAGAAGAAGACCCTGGATGATGTGGATTGACTCTGTGACTGGCGTAATGGGGGTAGGTGTGTCAGAGACAATGAGATTGGCTTAAAGTAGAGCAGACTTCTGAGCTGTTGTACATAGGGTTGCTATGAATCACAAGTAATTTGATGGCACATAACAACAACATCAAGAAAGAAAAATCCTTGCTACTTGATCAACAAATCTATTATGTCAGGAATGGCAAATTGAAGAGGAGTGTTGTTTGCATTCATAGTCAATGGAGAAAAGACTGACATTTGCAAGGCTATAATTTTACTCCAATGCAAAATCAGAATCCATGGAAGCAGTAATCAAGAAGTAAAAATATGTATTGCATTGGGTAAATCTGCTGCAATGAACCTCTTTAAATGCTAAAAAACAAGGATGTCACTTTAGAGACTAAGATGTGCCTGGCCAAAGTCACGGTATTTTCAGTTGTTTCATGTTCATGCATACATTGAATTAAGAAGAGTGAAGGAGAGGTCTGTGAATTGTGATTTTGGTCTTGGAACAAGTGCAGCTAGTTTGTTCTTAAAAGCAACAATGGTATTCACATACTTTGTTCATTCTATCGGGAGAGACCAATTTCTGGGGGAAAACATCATCTTGGGAAAGTAGAGCACCAGAAAAAATAAGAAAGATCTTTTATGAAATATGTTGACACAGTGATTACAAGTGTGGGTTGAAGCCCAGCAAATGTGAGGATGGAGCAAGATTAACTAGGGGTTTCATTGTCTTGTGACTCATTGTGAGTCAGAGCCCACTTGATTGCACCTAAAAATGACAACAACATCTTTTTTTATGATAAGAGAATATCAGGGATAAAACTTTTCTTTAAAGGTCAACTAATCTTGACGTGCTCAATTTATTTTGGTTTGGAATTCTGTACTCCTGGAATGACTGACTTTATTTTCTTTTCTATGTGCCAGTCTTTCAAATTTGTGAAATAGCCCTTTGTCTCCCAAATTTCATAAATACCCCATACATAGTGTGTTTGTAGTCTCTTGTGTTGTTTTGTTTACTCTCTCCTGTTGAGGCTCCGGTGAACCTTCTTGGGTAGGATATCTTGGAGAACATGGGTAAGTAACCTTGAATATACATTTCATTGGAAAATATTTTTCTTACTTACATCTGCCCTCAATGTGGAGCCTTTCAGTTGTTGTTTCTGTGATTTATTGTTTCTCAATAGTCTGCTTTCATTTCTGTCACTTGGTCATAATAGTAAGTGTCTCTGACACTCAGAATAAATGGATAAATGCCTGGCCTTTCCTTGCTTAAGACCCTCTCTAGTTTTTCAATTAAATATTCATTTCTTGAGCACTTATTTTTGTTGACACTGTTTTAGTCACAAGAGACACAAGAACCACAGAGAAAACACACAGAATGAGCCCTCTGAGAATTCAAATGATGAGACATTGTGCATGTATACTTCTGGTAAGAAGTGCTAACCTGTGACTTGGTTCATGTCTTGAGGCCCAGCCACCACTTAGATGAGCAGAAACTCTGCTCTGACTGGACACCTCTACTCCAGTCTTCTGCTAGTCTGGCAGATACACTGTCTCAAACCAGACACCATGGGGGTTTTGTTGTTTTTTTCTATTTGTTTTATAGTTGGATTTTGTGGGTACAGAACTTGTCTGTCATTTTGCTGTGCTGTAGTAGCTGGGATGTTTCTGTGATTCTGGAAGCTATGCCACCAGCATTCCAAATGCCAGCAATGTATCCCACAGTGGACAGGCTACAGTGGAACTTCATGACTAATTCAGAGTTAGAAGCAGGACTGACCACCCCTTTCAGGAAGAACAAACCTTCAAAACTCTATGAATAACAGGGACTTACTGTTGGATTTAGTGCCAAAAGATAAGCCCTTCAGGATGGAAGCCACTTAAAAAATGAGGAAAAAACAGCTACAAATATATGTTAATAATTGAGATGTGGAATTATGGTCCACATCATTAGCATTAATGGACTGAGATGGACTGGTATGTACCATTTGAATCAGACAATATAATCTATGATGCCAGGAATGGAAATTTGAAGATGAATGGCAGTGAGTTCATAGTAAAAACAACTTTTTTAAAATTATTCATTTTAATGAATATTTACAGAGATTTTGGATTTTCATTCATTCATTGTTGCACTTTTTGATTTATCCCCCCTAAAAACAGAACTTTTATAGATCTATGCTGAAGTACAATGCTGTGCGTAATAAGATACAACCATTTGCATAAAAGATAAACATATTAATACAGCTACTATTCAAATGTACACACCAACCACTTATATCAAAGATGAAGAAATTGATGAAAATTTCTACTGACTTACTCAGTTTGAAAGTGATTGAACATAGTCAAAGCGTATTAATAATAATTGACTCCTCTCTGAACTGGTATTGTCAAATGTTTGTTCCTGGTCAGTAAGTTTCCTTTTCACACTATTGGGAAAAAATTTTCTTATTAGCACAGAGATTTAATCTTTAGTAGGTCTCATTCATCAATTTTATCCTCATCAGACTGTGTATTTTGCTTGAATTTGGTAGTCCCTATATACCGTAGACTAGGTTTTCTAAGCTTGGCCCCGGTTTCTCTCTTATGAGCTTTATGATTTTGAGCTTTATTCTGAAGTTTCTGATCCACAACTTTGCCAGCATTAGTTATTGGCTTGCCTTATGAATTTTACTTTTGTTGCTGGGGTGTGATGATATTTCATTTTTGTTTTAATTTGCATCTCTCTGATAGCTAGGGATTTTAGACATTTCTTCATGTGCTTGTTTGCCATTTGAATACTGCATTAACACCACTTTTATAAAATAGGACAGACATGGTGTGGGGTGGGGAGAGAATAGGAAAAATAATGAAAATGAAAAATAGGATAAAAAATGAACACTGCATTAAATCAAATGAGGAGAAGAACTCTCTGAAAGGAAAATATGATTAGGCATTATACGTGTGACAACAATCTGGAACAAAGGGTCCATTGTGTAGAGGGCTGGGGGAGGGGGAAAATGTTCAACAATGGAAAAAAATAAAATAAATCATTTTCTGTGTTGAAAAATTGGTAGAGTGAATATATCAGTTTAAAGACTAAGGTGTGCCTGTCCCAGGCAATGACATTTTCTATTGCTTTGTATGCATGTGAAAGTTGAACAGTGACTAAGAATGACTGAATAAAAATCAAAATGCCTCTGGATTTTTACATTGGTGAAGGGTATTGGATATACCATAGATTTCCAAAAGAACAAGCATGTGTCTTGGAGGAAGTACAACTAGGTGCTTCTTAGCGGCAAGGACAGTAAAACTTAACCAACCCTACACACTTTGGGCATGCCGTCAGGGAAGGAGGCAGCCCTTAGGAAAAAAAGACATCATGCTGGTCAAAAGAGAGGAGGACCCTCAACAGAACTGACTGACAGACTGACTGTCACAGTGGGCTGGATGGAGCATGGCGGAATGAGGGAGGATGTTACAGCATAGCATAAAGTGTTTATCTGTTGTTCATAGGTTTCCTCTGAGTTGTAGTCAACTCAGCATCACCTTACAGCAACAACAGCACTTATATGAAAACATATATCTATATCTATCTAAATAAATAAAATTTGATGTGGTAGTAAAGATCAAATACTTCTAGGAAGATAATAATATGAAACAGGCAGTTAGAATTTATGGAAAATAAAAGTTTTGGCTTTTGAAAGATAATTAGAAATGTATGGATGTAGTGGGAATTATATGATCTGTTAAAGGGAGGTCTGGTGGACTTGTGGGTAGGAGCTATTCTGAAGACAGGTGGCTTGAATCTACCAGCTACTCTGTGGTAGAAAGATAGTCTCCTCCTGTGCAATTTACAGCCTCTAAAAACTCAAAAACGTCCTCTATGAGTTGGTTCCCATTGTATGGCCATGAGTTGAGTTGTTTTATTATTAGATAGATGTTTTTCTGGATATAAATGAAAAGTAGTGGTGATGATATGACAGAGAAAGCACCAAGCTAGATGCTTGCTTTCGCTAAAGGGTTTTAACAGAAGAATAACCAAAACATATGTCTTTTTGGAAGACAAGTTTTGGAATGAAGTAGAGGCTGGAGGTAGAAAAAAAATGATAGGAAGACCAGATGGGTCCCTATAGCAGTGTTTTCTATAAGAGATAATGAGGAGATAAATTAAAACAATGGCAGTGGAGATAAAAAGACTGAATCAGAGAATATTTAAGAAAGAAAAATTCT
The DNA here is from genome assembly GCF_000299155.1 of Elephantulus edwardii. NCBI lineage: Eukaryota > Metazoa > Chordata > Mammalia > Macroscelidea > Macroscelididae > Elephantulus > Elephantulus edwardii. Next base: position 3,790,417 of record NW_006399969.1, read on the forward strand.
TAATTAACTTTTAGAATCTGAAGGGTCAGTGATGATTCAGTGATCGACTGCTTCTTTTCCATCAGGGTTTGATTCCATCCTATTCTCCTTAGGCATGGCTGCCACCCATCTGCCTCTGGAGGCTTGTGTGTTACTATGATGCTGAAAATGTTTCAGCAGAGCTTGCAAATGAAGATGGACTAGGAAGAAAAGCCTAATAATTGATTGACTTTTTAAAATCAGCTATTCAAAACCCTATAAATCACAACAGTATTATTCCGTTGTGTCACACTCGCCATACGTCCTAATTGAATGACAACCAACAATTTCAGCAGTCTACTTTGGTCATGTTGCTAAGAGAAGCCAGTTCATGGTGAAGGGTATGCTTGGAAGGGTGTAAGGTTAACAAAAGAGAGAAAGAGCCTCAGTGAGATGGATTGACACAGTGGCTGAGCAATGAGTGGAGCAGTGGTGGTGAGATTGGCACAAGATAGGGCAGGGGTCAGGTCTGCTGTTCAAAGGGTCACTATGCGTCATGTTCAACTCAATGTCACCTAACAACAACAGCAACATCTACTAGTTTACAGCCATTGAAAATCCTACGGAGTACGATTATATTTCAGAGTAGACAACACATCCGGTTATTATGAGTTGGAATTCACTTGTGACTGATTGAACCTGGAATTGACGCCAATTAAGAAGTTTCAAACTTGGGCCTAAAAGCAGAGATGACAGAAGATAATAAATAGGCTAATGTAGGATGGTGAAGAACTCTATTTTACACATGCTCACTTTAAGAGAGAAAAGGTATGGAGATAGGATGCATCCCTGTCGTACGCCCTTCCCAATTTTGAACCATACAGTGTTCCCTTGCTCTGTTCTGACGACTGCCTCCTGGTCCAAGTATAAGTTTTGCATTAGAACGATCAGGTGTTCTGGGATTCCCATTCTTCTCAGAGT
>NW_006399969.1:3792905-3802487 GCF_000299155.1 Elephantulus edwardii
TAAGAGTTTTGTAGGGATCTATGTGGAGAGGGACAGTAACAGCTGAAGGAAATATTCAGACAGATTTGTTTCATTGATTTCTCAGACTTTCTTTCCTGAAGATGCTAATTCTAGAAAAAAGTCTCTTTGGAATTAATTTATAATGTTTAAATGATTATTATCACATAGGTTGGCAGTTCATTTGCTTATTTGTAATAAAAGACTTGGAGGTAAAACTATTGTCTTGGGAAAGAAATGGAATGTTTCTTGGTAGTTGGGATGCATTAAAGCAACAATAGAAAAAAAGGCAACATTCTTCATTCCAATACTTGTCCATTTCAAGTTCTCTCTATTTTGTGCAGATGTTTCTCAGCACTTTGCTTCAGTACCAGTTCATATTACCTCATAAATCCTTTTAATGAACAAAAGTGACCTTATTATCTCTTTCCTCCAAGTTCCCAGGAAGATTATAGACATACTTGCTGACATCCTAATTACAAGAGCTGATATGTGGTTTTGTTAACAGTCCTTCAAGCAGATACTTTGCAATTTTATTTTACCATTAGAGAGGAAAAACTTCAATATGATTTTTACCTTTATCTTTTAAAAATAAATTCCATCCTAGGTCATGGAACAAATCCATTCTCTTATTTGATAATGCCGTACAGGAAATACAGATCATTTTTCCTAGTAGCAGTAGTATGACCTCTAACCAATATAACCTGGGTCTACTTTTACATATGTTGCTCTTACTCTGATCTCATTTATTATTGTGGCCTGTGTAAAGGAATAGACATCCTTTCCTCTGTAAAGATGGACCAAAATGTAGTAGTTGCACTATAGGACATACTGCAAATTGACATTAACATGAAGTCTGGGCTGTAGTTGCTTTAGCCTTCCTGGTTCTATTGGTGAAGTGGATTATGTGTTGGGCTAATTGAAAGACTTGAGTCCTCTGGTTGCTTCTCTGGATGAAGATGAGGAGAGCTTTGGGAACCCGAGGAGGGTCTTCCATGAGTCAGAACTGACTCTTAAAGCAATGGGTTTGTAGTTTCTAATTTCCTTCTATGGAACTCCTTATTTTCAATTCCCTTACCATTTTTGGCTTTTGTTTTTTAAAGAAATCCAGAAGAATTCTTTCTTAATCATTAAGACTAGAGTTGAAAATTCAGATAGTGTATACTATTTGGAGATTCTTATTAACTATCTTCTTGTTACTGAGTATCATCAAATTAGAACCCTAGATGACCCTCTGTTGGGTTTTGAGAGTCACTAAATTGCGTGGGTGATATCGCCTATTTTCAGAGGCAGTAAATTGTATGGAGGAGATTGCCCATCTTTCTTCCATGGAGCAGTGGGTGGATTTGAATCACATAAGGGTTGGCAGCACAATTCCTTACCACTCACTCACCAGAGCTCCCTATTAAATATCTTAATGTACTCCCTCAGCTATCATGTAGTTTAAAGAAGCTACAGGTTAGCTTAAACTTTAACATTTTTACTAATTTAAAAATATTCTTACATGTGTCTGATTCAAATGTAGTGTTTTCACTATGTACAAATACAGGTGAAATCTGGACCGTAAATAGGGAAGACTTTTTGAAGAACTGATGCTTTTGAATTTGAGTGTTATATATTGTTTTATATTCCAAGAATATTGTACTACTTGGAAGAAGTGCAACCAGAATGTTCCTTAGAAATCTAGATAGTAACACTTTGCCCTTTATACTTTGTATACTCAGAGAAAGACATCATTCTTGGTGAAGGAGAGGGTCAGCAGAAATAGAAGAAAACACTTGGTGATATGGATTAAACTTGACTACAACACCAGGCTTATGCAGGTTTGGGTAGTGTCTCATTCTTTGTAATAAGGTCTCTATGAGTCAGAGCCACTCAACAGCTTCAGAAAACAACAACAAATAGCTAAGTCTTTTATTCTGAATCCTAGGTTAAGAGTACCTGTCAAAATTGTAAATGTCTCTATCCTTAAACAAGCATTCCTTCTGGAATAAGTACTGATCCATGTATTTTATAGAATATTGACAAGACTGCTTGAGTGTGACTATCCACCATTGTCTGTCAGTATTTTGTACTTTTGTAGTTTTCGTGTTGACGCATAGCTTCCATATGCCATCAACATTTCAAATATCAACAGGAGGACTCTTGATAAGTATATTTCAGTAGAGGCAACAGACTAAGAAACAGAACTGGTCATCCAATTTCTGAAATAATGGGCCCCTTAAAAACCCTATAATAGCAGTGGAATGTTGTCCAACCTCCTCCAAGGTGAGCCTGTCTTAGTGACACAGATGGAGTAAAGCTTTTACTCAGTGAAGGACCTGCAGTTGCTTTTGTAGCATGGTTCCAAATTAGGAGAAACAACTGCAAACATCCAAAAATAACTGGACTGTGGAATCTATGAGTTAAGAATCTAGGAGAATTGGAAGTGAACAGAAATGAAATGCATAAATACAGATGCACATTGGTGAGCTGCAATGGGCTGGTTTGGCCACTTTGAACCAGCTAATTATATATGTGTGTAAGGTGGTGGTGGTGGTGGTATGTGTCCTCAAGTCAGCTATGACTCACAGTGAACCTATGAAAAATTGCTCTGAACTCTGTCCTGTGTAAGCCAATCTCACTGTCTCTGACAGACCTACCCACAAGACCTCAGTTACTGTGTCACTCCATCTCCTCTGGGGTCTTTCTTTCTTGTACTGTCCCTCCATCCTTCCAAGCATGATGTCCTTCTCCGAATATTGGTACCTATTGGGCACATACCCTAAGTATGTAAGATGGAGCTTCAAAATCTTTGCTTCAGAGGAGCAACTTGGTTTTACCCTCTCTGGGACAAATCTGTTTGTTATCTTGACAGTCCATGGTATGTTCAACACTCTTTTCCAACACCACAACCCAAAGGCATCAAATCTTCTGTCATCCTCAGTTATGGTCCAGCTCTCTGATGCACAGCAAGCAAATAAAAAACCATGGCCTGGATCAGGTGTACCCTAGTCTCCAGACTGAAATCTTTGCTCTTAAGTATTCTGAGGAAGTTCCTGAAGGAGATTTCCCCAATGCAATCACCTTTTGATTTCCTGACGCTGATGCCAAGAGTCTTGATTGTGGACCCAAGCAGACTGAAATTTTTAACAATCTCAATCTCAGCCTCAATCTGTCATGGTGCTGTCAATTGTCGCAGTGATGAAAATATTTGTCTTCTTCTTCTTCTTTTTTTTTTTTTTAATCCTAACAGGTAGAGCAGAGGCTTTTATTTTTTTAAATTAAATTTTATTAATTTTAATGAACATTTACAGATATTTTGGGTTTCGATTCATTCATTACTGCACTATTTTCTCTACCCTCCTCCCTAGTTCGTTCCTCTTTTTTTTCTTCCCCTTTGAAAGTCTGTTTTAATTGTTCATTTGTCACAGTGCTTATCAAAGACAATTCTCATTAATCTCCTTTGTCAGTGTGTCCTTTGCCATTCCCCATCACTCCTCCCTGACAGAGACTTCAACCTGATTCATAAGGAAAAGAGGACGGCGTATTCTCTTAGCTACTTCCTGCTGAAAAGGGATGCTGTAGGTTTCAGGGTGAAGATCTCCTCTCACTACTCTAAAGGGCCCCTTTGGCAATAGGAAACAGATAGACATTGTGGACATTGATTTTGGAATTTAGATGCACTGTTATCAAATGTGCTTAGCCGTACATGTTCATATCCTTGAAGATGTATCATGGAACTGTTGCAGCCTAGAAGATACAATTTAACTAACAATTTAAAAGTACATGAGTCAAAAATTTAAAAAAACAAACAAACAAACATAGTATTCCAAGTAGAGGCTCTAATAGTGGCACAAATCAAGTTACAGAGGGAAGGTAGTTCTTACAATAAAAGGCCTATGACTAGCACTTTGTCTATTATAGCATAAAGGTTAGGAACCACAAGATGTAGAGGCTCAACTATGTCATTTATTGTTCTTAAGTCCTGGACCAAATTCCATCTACCACTGGGATGTTTTACAACTCGAAAGTCTGCTTGCAAGGCAGAAGTGAAGTACGGAACTGCTTATGAGGTTTTCCATCAATTCCAACCACTAAGAAATAGTGAGAAGTGTTGGGACCGCAGAAGGCTTTTAGGACAAAATAGTAGGCTCTTGTGTCCAAGAGAAAATGAATATACTTATCAGTAATGTTAATGCTCACCCACAGCTCTTCTGGGAGGATCTAAATTGTTGAAGCGTCCTCCTTTGTTTCCAGCTGTGAGCTGGGGCCTGTCAGTCCTGTCAGCCATGAGGACCTGATGTGGGCCACCCTTGGCCAAGTGTCCTTCAGATCCCCACTTAAAGCAAGTGAGTGGGAGCTTCCTCTCTACTCCCTTGCCTATCTGTGGCTCTTGTCTGTAACACTGTCTACTGAAGTGGCCCAGCTTTCCACAGTGGAAGCAATTCTGACCTCCTTTATTACCTTTGGGTGGCACTGTTTATGAGTAAGACTTCCTTTTCCTAACACAGGCCCTAAACTGGCAGCAATAGCTGCCCCCATAATTTTGGCCATTCTCTGGTCTCTTCCCCTAGATCCCAGTTGTTAAAAGAGGGAAAAATGCAAACAAATATATAACAAATAATTTTGAACATGATAATCTTTTAAGCTTAAGACTAGAAAAATTAACAATATCATCATTTCCAATCCAGAGATACATGCTCCAATGCACTTCCTATTTTCCATAAATGGTTTTGGTAAGAAAAATATTGTAAATGTGGATACAGTTCCACTATTCCTCCTCCATGCCACGATATAATGTTATTAGCATGAGCAGTTATAAATCCATTGCCATCTTTAACTTAATTTTTTTTAAATTTAAATTTGTTATTAATTTCAGTAAAAATTTACCGAGACTTTGGATTTCCATTCATTCATTGTTGCACATTTCTCCCCTCCCAAGGCTCCCCCCCAGAACACTACCCTCTTGGAAAAGTAAAAGAAAAATTCTTTCGTTGTTTTACAAACCCTCCCCCAGGTCCACTCCACCATGTAGCCATCGCTCTAGACTCCTGTCATGACAGAAACACCTAATCACATATCTCTTTTAAACAGTTTTCTCCCTCCTCTGTTTCAGTGCAGTATACATTATTGAACCCATCTTATTCAGTCTCTCCCCAACCCCAAGGTCAGTCCTGTTTTACAATAGTGGCACCATGCAATATTTGTCCTTTTGTGACTGGGATATTTCACTCAGCATAATGTTCTCCAGAGTCAACAGTTTTGAATAATATGAGTTCCTTGTTTTTAAATGAAATCTTTTCCTTCTTAATGGTGAGCTGCAGCATTCAGTATAAAAGAAAAGAATATCTCAAGATCAGTCCTAGAATGCAGTGTTGTTGGTAACAGGTCAATATACAGACATATCCACGAAAGATCCCTTAATATAACAATTATTTAACTTCATTCATCAACCATTGAATATGAAGGTGAAGAAATTAAAAATTGCTTCCATGTTCTACTGTCCAAATTTGGTCAAACAGGAATTCAAGATGAGTTAATAATAATTAGTAACTGAAATGCTAAAGTTAGAAAGAAAGGAAAAGGGTGTTTTGGTAGTTAGAAAATATGGGTTTGGTGACAGACATGAGGTCATGGAGGGAATAATATTGGCAGAATTTTGTATAATCAATGAATTTATTTATGATGAACAGCTGTTAAAGGAAAACAGTGACTATACACAGAACTCAGTTAATGGAATACATAGGAATCAAATTGGCTACATCTGTAGAAAGGGGTGGGTGGTAGAGATAGCAATATCAGCAGTAAAAGAAAGCTCAGGGGCATGCTGTGGAAGTGGTCATCAATTAATCATATACAAGTTCAAGTTGAAGCTGAAGAAAATGAAAACAAGTTCATTAGAGTGAAAATACAGTGCTGAGTTAAGTTCATCTGAAATTTAAAATCATTTCAGGAATAGATTTGATGCTTCTTGCTGTTGTTCCATACTTTCAAGTCCGAGCCAACTCATAGCTTACCCACCATCCGATTTGCAAAGGCTTATAAATAGCAAGGGAGAAGCTTGTCCACCTTTCTTCTTGGAGCAGCTGGTGGATTGCCTAGTGTTTTGTTGTGTGTATGTACCATAGTTTGGTTTTGTGTGTACTATTTTTTAACTTTATTTTTTAATTATTATTCATTTTAATGACAATTTGCAGAGACTTTGGATTTCCATTCATTCATTGTTGCACTTTTCTCCCTGCCCTAGTGCTCTTTTCTCTTTAAAAAGTAAAATTTCTTAATTGTTTTACAATCCCCCCCCCCCCCGGTCCACCCCACTATGCAGCCTTCATTCTGGACTCCTGTCATTATAATAATACTTAATCACATATCCCTTTTAAACAATTTTCTCCCTCATCTGTTTCAATGTAGTATACATTAATTAATCCATCTTTTTCAGTCTCCCCCCAACTTCGAGTTAAGTCGTGTTTTACAACAGTTGCACTGTGTAGTATTTGTCCTTTTGTGACTGACATACTTCACTCAGCGTAATGTCCTCCAGGGTCACCCATTTTGAATAATAATACATGAGTTCCTAGTTTTTCAATGCAGTGTTGTATTCCATTGTGTGAATATACCACAGCTTCTTGTGTGATTATTGTGCCTTGGACTGTGTGGTTTCATTTTGCTAGGTCAAGAAGTTCTCTACTCTGAATGCTCTTTAAACCTTTAATTCAAATTCTATTACAACCCTAATGAAGTCAACATCTCAACTCATTGCCATTAAGTTGGAGAGACTCATAAATGACCTTCCAGTGAGTTTTCAGAGACAGTGAACAAACAGGACAGATTGCCCCTTTTGTTCCTACTGTTGGATTTGAACTGCTGATCTTTGGCTTAGCACAACTCTCTACCTACTAGGCCATCAGAGCTCCTTCCCATGGAGGTATCAGTCAAGAAATCAACTAAGGTATTGCTTTGGGCAGAAGTGCTGCAAAAGACCTCCTTATGTCACTTAGAGGCATGAGGTGTGCCTGGCCCAAATCGTGGTCTCTTCAGTTGAATCATAAGCATGTGAAAGTTGGATAGCAAAAAGGAAGATCAAAGAAAAAAGGATAATTTTTAACTCAGGTGTTAGTGAATATTGTTAAATGTACCATGGACTGTAAGAAGGGTGAACAAATCTGTCTTGGAAGTATAGTGAAAGTGTTCCTTAGTTCCTTAGAAGTGAGGCAGCTGAACTTTTGTATCTTGTTCTTGGGCCAAATCCCTATGGATATCATGTTTGTAGAGTGACATCCACTTCCAAAATGGCTTGCTTCCAGAAGTTCTATGAACTGTGCTCAGGTCTTTCATTCATAGGGTCACTATGAGTCGTCTACGACTCGACAGCACCTAACAACAATAATGACAACATAGAGCTACATTGGCCCTAGTGAACAGAAAGTTATGCTACCAAGCCCAAGGTGGGTGATTTTAATCTGCAGCCCTCAGGCCGGGTTCAGATTGTTTTCCTGTCAAACATTCTTCTAAGTGGTATAGCACTGGTCTGTGCATTGCTGTACAGAGGTAACTCGTGGTTGCTGTGAAGCTGAACACTGTGACACTGATGTGTCAAATGCGATAATTGTTACCCTTGGTGGACAGTGTTTGGTGGAGCTTCCCAATTAAAAAAAGCTTGGAAGCAGGAGTGGCATCCATTTCTGAAATGGCTTGCTATGAGTAATCTACGATTCATTGGCACCTAAAAACAATAACAATAACAACAATAAGATAAATTGATGGCTGCCAACCATGAGCTCAATTGAAGCCAAGATTGTGAAAATGGTGGCAGGGCTGGCAGGGTTTTTTGGGGGTGTACTAGGTTGTTGTAAATTGAAAGTGGCATCTGACAATGAAAGCAAATTACAAGATTTTCTTAATAAGGTATTACTAGTTAATAAAATTTTAATTGTTGAAAAACCTTATTCATAGGGATCTCTGATGGCCTTGTGGTAAGGATCTGCACTGCAATTCCAAAGGCACCACAGTTCAAATTCACCAGATGCTCCATGAGAGAAGGATGGGAAAATCTCCTCCCATGTGATTTACAGCATCTGAAAACCCACTAGAGAGTCAGCTATGGGTCAGTTCTGATTCGACAGTAAATAGCAACAACCATGATAAAGTACTCACTTTTGTGGCCATCCTATTTCGAGCATATTGCATATATTGTAAAGTATAATTGAGTTCGAATTGACCTATAGCTGACCTTCTAGCAGGTTTTCAGAGGCAGTAAATAGCACTGGAGGAGACTAACCATCCTTCTCCCACAGAGGAGCTGGTGGCTTCAAACTGCATGCCTTCGGTATTGCAACACAGTTTCTTACTACTAGGCCACCAGACCTTCTCTACAGACAATTAATACATTTGACGGTTTCAAATAATTGTATTGTAAAGCTTATTTATTAGTTCTAAGCACAAGAAACTGTGCTGCAATCCCAAAGGCACGCAGTTTCAGGCCACCAGCCACTCCACAGGAGAACAATGGGCAGTCTCCTCCCATGCGATTAGCTCCCTCTGAAAACCTGTCAGAGGGTCAGCTATGGGTCTGTTCCAACTCTACAGTACATAACAACAGGCACAATTTAGAAATTGTTAAACATCTCGTATTTGATTAGATTAGCGCCTGGAACAGATGCCTGGAATCAGTACAGGAGTATGGAAAGTCTATTTTTTTGGATGTGAATTGTTTTGGAACTCAAAATACTTCAGCTAAATTAAAGGACCGTGCAATGAAAATAACAGGTTCTCATTTTCTCTCTGATTTTATAATTCTTGGCAATGTGGCTTCCCCCCTCCCTTAAAATGTGGGGAAAGGAGTTGTGCATACAAATTGAATGTTCTTTGACAGAATAAGTGCATCTAACTTTTCCTCTCTTGTGTCAGTTTGCTGTACTTTGGGGTTTTCATGCTTCTGTGTTGCTAAAGGCCAAATGCCACCAGTATTTCAAATCCCACGGTCACTCATGGCAGATGAGTTTCAGCAAAGCTATCAGACTAAGCAGATTAGGAAGCTGGGTGGTACCTAAGAACAGACACCACTTTGCTTAGATTTGTAGGGCTCATGAATCAGAGAATTGCTTGTAAGGGAGATTATAGGAACATAGAAAGAAGAGAAGCTTTTTTTTTTTTTAATCTGAGAGAGCCTAAATCCCAAAGCTGTTAAAACTGTGTCTAACCTGTGGAACAGAGGACGTTTGAGAAGGGTGTTCTTTGGAGATGGTCAGGCATTCGTTCAGCAGTAGAGGTGTACATGCGCACCACCTGGTGGGCCCCAGTGGTAACTTCGGTGGTGTGGTTCAGATATATGTTTCCTGGGACTTCAACAAACTCTTTATCATCCATCAATGGTGAAGAGCTCAAGTAAATAAACTCTGCTGGTTCTTTTCTTCAGTGATAATTGATGCCAAGGGAGGTTGCCAAAAGGCCTTATTTGGTCAAGAAAGGAGAATAGTAAGGGAACTCTTAAAAAGACTTTTAATTCGCATTGAAGTCTATGGGGGAGAGAATAGTCTAAAAGTATTATATTTTAGGGCATTATTTTTATCGTAGGAGTATGCAATGAGGGTTGTAGAGTGGATT
>NW_006399969.1:3802712-3806275 GCF_000299155.1 Elephantulus edwardii
AAAAAAAAAAAGATAGATGAACTGACAATAAAAAAAAAGACTTTTAATTCTTTTTAGATGAATTGGATTCTCTTAAAACAATCTACATTTTTAAAAAGTTTTTAAACTATTGAGAAATTCAAGCAGTGTAAAAAGTGCACTGAATGATATAATTAACTCTTAGAAATGATTCAGGACTGTATATTGTATATACATCATTTTTATTAAAAGAGATACTGTATTTTAAATAAAAATGATGTTACTTTTGAACACTATCCCTAACAGAATGCCTCCTCCTAATTGTTCACTGGCGTGTATTGTTTTCCACTGTGGTTCATTTTCTGAACACCCATGTGATCCATTTTGTATATTTTTATGTTCTCTTTGACTCAGTAGCTATTCTTGACCACCTTCTGTGTACAACACATGTGGATATGTTGGAGGAACAAAACAAATATCTCTCCCTTTAACAAGAGGAGATAATTGTTTTTCCTTTTTAAAAAATGTTGTGGTATATTAAAAAGTGATGTGGGCGTGGGGACAGTTAAACTAGGATCAAGGATCGGAATTCTAACCCGGGGTTGTTAGGATAAGCCTATTTGACAAGAGGGGATTTGAGCAAAGGCTGAGAGGAGATAAGGGAATTGCTGAAATGATTTTCAAGTGGAAAAGCATTTGAAACAGAAGAACACTTGGGAGAAGCTGGAGACTTCTGAAGACCAAGTAGACCAGAATGGAGGCCAGTTGTGACTGACTGCATTGCAGACAGCAAGTGGGGAAGTGAAAGTAGATGAGGTCACACCACTAACAGCAAAACAAAAGCTTAATTGCCATTAAGTCAACACACAGAGATCCCATGTGTGCAGAGCAAAACCTCCCAGAGTTTCAAGGCAAATCAGCAGATCTTTCTTCTGAGTTGCCTCCATGTGGCCTCAAATTAACAACCTTTTGGTGAGTAGCCAGGTGTTTAACCCTGTGAATCAACCCAGGAAATCTCTAAAAGAGATCAGAGAGGGAAGAAGAGGGTATCAGGAGGTGTAGGATATAGGATCATGCAAGACCTACTAGATCATTGTTAAAATGTGGTGTTTGTCCTGAAATAGATGGGAAACTCTTTGAGGAGACACATGAGCTCTGGTTGGGCACAAAATTAAAGACCAATTATCAGGAGAGCTGTGATGTTTAACATGATGTGTTCAGTTGGCTAGGCAATGATTGTTGTGGTTTGACAGATACAATGTCCTCCATTGTGTAATCTATGGGAGCAGCTAATCAGCTGAAGAGGGAATTTTTTTTGGAATGTGGCCTGCATCCAATATATGGTAATGCTGCTTCACCTGTTGATGTTGAGTTTATCAGTCCCTGCTTCCACACGAGTCAAGAGAAGTCTGATGGCTTGATTCATGGGTTTGAGACTTCTAACTTCTACAATTATGTGAGAAATCTACTTGAAATAAAGTGTTCTCTACTTTGTCTCTTTACTGGTTTTGCTCCTCTAGAGAACTCAAAGAAGAATAAAGCAGACCATTGTTCTTAGGTGCCATTGAGTGGAGTATGACCTGTAGCAACCCTATGAACAACAGACCTGAACCCTTCCCTGTCCTGTGCCATCCTCATTGACGCTGACACATTCAAGCTCATTGTCAAGAGGTCTGTTGTAAAAATCCAAGAGGGGGTCATGTTTCCTGGAGCAGATTGATAGCAGGATGGAAGTGAGAAGTAGTTGGATTCTGGATGTATTTTGAAAGTAGAGCCAGAATGATTTCATGGCATATTCCATTCTGACTATGAAAGAGAAGATAAGAGAGATTACACAGTATTTTTCATAGAAGAATGATTCTGCCATAACAGAATTAATGAAGGTTGTAAGTAAAATATAGAATGAGATGGTCAGAGTTCGCTGTCGTCAAGTTGAACTGTAAATAATTTTTAGACATCCAAGTGACATTTCTTTTTTTTATCATTTTATTATTAAATTTTATTAGTTTTAATGAACATTTACAGGGATTTTGGGTTTTCATTCCTTCATTCCTGCACCGTTCTCTCTACCCTCCTCCCCAGTTTGTTCTTCTTCCCCTGCCCCCCGAATGTCTGTTTCAATTGTCCAATTGCCACAGTGCTTGTCAAAGCCAGTTCTGATTAATCTCCTTTGTCAGTGTGTCCTTTGCCATTCCCTATCACTCCTCCCTGAGAGAGACTTCACCCTGATTCATAAGGAAAAGGGGATGGCGTATTCTCTTAGCTACTTCCTGCTGAAAAGGGACGCTGTGGGTTTCAGGGTGAAGGTTTTCTCTCACTACTCTAAAGGGCCCCTTTGGCAGTAGCAAACACATAGACTATTATGGAGATTGATTTTGGAATTTAGATGCACTGTTATTAATTGTGCTTAGTCGTACATGTTCATATCCTTGAAGATATATCATGGAGGTGTTGCAACCTAGAAGACAAATTTAACTAACAAGATAAAAGTACATGAGTTAAAAATTATGGAAAAGTAAAAGAAAAGATTCTTTCATTGTTTTACAAATCCTCCCCCAGGTCCCCTCCACCATGTAGCCATTGCACTAGACTCCTGTCATGACAGAAATACCTAGTCACATATCTCTTTTAAATAGTTTTCTCCCTCCTCTGTTTCAGTGCAGTATACATTATTGAACCCATCTTACTCAGTCTCTCCCCAACCCCGAGGTTAGTCCCATTCTACAACAGTGGCATCATGTAATATTTGTCCTTTTGTGACTGGGATATTTCACTCAGCATAATGTTCTCCAGACTCAACCATTTTGAATAATATTGCATGAGTTTCTTGTTTTTCAATGCAGCATAATATTCCATTGTGCGAATATACCACAGCTTCTCTATCCATTCATTTGTTGATGGGCACTTAAGTTGTTTCCAACTCCTTGCTATTGTGAACAAAGCTGCAATAAACATGGGTGTGCATATATCTGCTTGGACCAAGGGACATTTCTGAGTCAATAGTGAAGAATTAAGTCTGGAGTTAGGGAAAAAAGGTCTGGGTCATAGATACATTTTGGGAGACTTGGACTTTCAGATGCTATTTATAACCACTGAACTAGAATAGAAGGCAGGTTAACCCCAAAAGCACTATGGACTTAAAATGCAAAGTAGCCTGAGAAGAAATAAGTCAGTGAGGTAGGCAGAAAATGTGATGAGTTTGGTATCCTAAAAACTAAAACACCAAACAAACAGTACAACAAAGAGAAGGAATGATTGACCATGTAAAAGGCTTCCAAAACATCAAGTACAATCAGAAGTGGCCATTCAGTTTGTCAGCGAGGAGGCTGTTGCCAACCTTCTTGAGAGGAGGTGCAGTGGAGGGGTAGGCAATGGAACCATATTGGAGTTAAATTTTGAAAAGAAAGAATGGAAAAGGGGAAATTAGAGGCAGTGCGAGTAATGTATATTTGGGTCTTCTAAATATAACTATAGAGAAAGTAAAGAAATGCAGCAGTGATGAATAGAGAAAATGGGATGAAAACGCCTTTTTTTTAACATGGGAGAAACCGTTTTTGCATAATGTTGGGAATGAACCAGTATAGGACTACAACAAAAACACAACA
>NW_006399969.1:3806381-3810629 GCF_000299155.1 Elephantulus edwardii
ATATATATACTGTTTGTTGTTTGAGAAAAGGAAGTAATTGCCAAAGAGATAGTAGACATAAAGGAGTGGAGTGCAAGGTACAAGTAGAAGGACCAACTTTTCTTGGATGCATGATTATCTCATTCTTGGTGACAGTCATGGCAGTAAGTTATGGGGGAGCCAGAAGTGGATTTTACTGCCCTGTCTTTCCCAGTCTCACAAGTTTTCTGTCTTTAGCCTTATCACTCTTTATGTTGTTCTCTGTTGTGTGCCATTGAGTCAGAACCAACTCAGAGCTGACCCTCTAAGCACATTTTCAGAGGAAATAAATTGCATGAGAGGAGATTGCCTATCTCCCTCCTGCAGAGCTGCTGATGGATTTGAACCATGTGCCTTTGTGTTGGCAGCTCAGCTGCCTTTGAGACTCTGTGTCACTCTGTATTATTAGAAAACATTTGAGTTTTCTTTTTCTGACAGGTTCCTTCAATGTTAAATAGCCTGATTAGTAAGGTAAGTATGGGCTTACCTGTACTTATTTACTAATCTGTACTGGACACTTGGTCATTTTTCCCCCCACCACATTTCACAGAGATTCTGCTTTTAAGAAGGCCTGGAGCACCTTCCCACAGTGTCAAAGCCTCTTTTCAAACTTCCAGCCCTTGGTAGGGATAGGATACCCAGTGAACAAGGTAATTTACTGGGACTTAGAGATTGGTGAAAAGCATGTGATACTCTTCAGTACTGTTAAGTAAGTAAATTTGGGTTAAACCTGTGTTTAACCTGTTTATTGGGTGATTTGCCCATGGATTTCCACTTTCATGAGTTACAGTTTGCGCAGGTGTTCCTATATATTCTGATACCATAGGTTAGTGGGGTTTACAGAAAAATGCCTGTTCATTTCCTCAGTGAAATAAGAAGAAAGGCCATACGCTGAGAGTGAGGCTGAGAGAAATGATGGTGGTCTCAGGAGAGAGAAGTATGAGCTAGCATTCTGGAGAAGCAGACACGTGAATGTGAATGGAGTACCAGGGAGCCGGATGACTGGGAACGTCCAGGATCCACGTGTAGGTGTTGCTGAACTTAAGGTTGTTTTTTCTTCAGTCACATTCCAGCGCTTGGGGGTGAGAGTAGGGAATGGGCTGGGGGAAAGCTGCAGAAAAAGCAAACCCAAAGGGAATGAATGCAAGGGTGGGTGTCTACTCTTGGTTTTGAGCGGAATGTGAAGAAAGAGAAGATATCAATGATTGGTATAATGGCATGATGAAGAGAGGGCTGAAGTGGCAAAGAGAGTGATAATATAGTAGGAGCTGTGCTCACAAAGTGGTGGCATTAGGTTGGAGGGTTTACCATTGGTAGCGTGCCATGTGGAGAATGGGACTGTCGAAGAGAAGGCTTCTGGAAGGTGAGCACCTGGCTGTTGGGAGGAGCACTTTTATATCTGCTGAGATTTTCATGTTTGAGACTCAAGCACTGAGGAGATTGTGATCTAAAACAAAGAATACTGTCTTGTTGTTGTTGTTATGTGCCATCGAGTTGCTTGCGACTCATAGTGATCCTAGGTACAACAGCCCTAAACTCTGTTTTATCCCTCGCCAATCTTATTTTCTCCAACACACCTATCCACATTACTGCATTGATAGAATCAACCCATCTTATCAAGGTCTTCCTTTTCTGCGCTGTCCCTCCACCCTCTCAAACATGATGTCCCTCTCCAGGGACTGATCCCACCTTGCAATATGTCTAAACTGTGTCAGATGGAGCTTCAGAATCCTTGCCTCCAAGAAGCAGCCTGGCTTCACCCTCTCCAGGATGAACTTGTTTGTTCTCCTAGCAGTCTATGGTATATTTAGTACTCTTCTCCAGCACCACAGCTCAAAGGCATCCACTCTCCTTCTATCATCCCTAGTCATTGTCCAGCTCTCTGATGCATAGTAAGTAATTGCAAAGACCATGGCCTATATGAAGCACACCTTATTCTCCATACTGACATCGTTGCTCCTCAGTCACTTGGAGAGGTCTCTGACAGTAGACTTTCCCAATGTAATCCATCTCTTAATTTCCTGGCTGCTGGTATAAAAAATGTTGATTGTAGAGCCAAGGAAACGGAAGCTGTCAACAATCTCAATCTCTTCATCATCTATCATGATGCTGCCAATTGGCCCAGTGGTAAAAATCTTTGTTTTCTTGATGCTGAGCTTCAATCCATATTGAAGGCTGCAGTCCTTGAGCCTCCACAGCAAGCTCTTCAAGTCCTCCTCAGTTTCAGCAAGCAGGGTTGTGTCATCTACATCACACAGATTGTTGATGAGTCTACCTCCAATCCTGATGCTACACTTCTCCTCACAGAGCCCAGCCTCCTGGATAATCTGTTCTGCATATAGACTGAAAAGATACAGAGATAGGACACACCTTTGATGCACACCCTTCCCAATTTTGAACCTTGCCTGATCAGTAAAAGATTGCTGACTAGCCTGATGACATGAAACTCACAGTTGTAGTTTTTAAGGAGAAGGAAGAGAGAATAATTAGTTCCAACATGGAAATGAGGAAAGAACAGGGGAGCATCTATCCATCTCCTCACTTAGTGGTATGCACATGGACTAAGAAATCAACCTCCACTTGAGAGGAAGAGCCAGATTTCTGTTAGAACAAACAGACAAGGATTTAGGTATTAGTGAACTCGATACAGTATTGGTTTGTGTGTTTATTGTTAGGTGCTGTATCAACCCTATGAGCAACCACTCAGAACCTCACCCTGTCTGCACCACCCTCACAATCTCTGATACATTCCAGCCCATTGTTACAGTTTCTGTGTTAGTCCATCTTCAGCGTCTTCCTCTTTTTCTGCAGTGACCCTACACCTTTTCCATCATGATGTCTTTTCCTATATCTACAACTTGTTTAGAAAGGCAACCTGGTGTTCAGACTCAAATTGTTCTTACAATTCCAATTCCCTTTCTAAATATGTGACTTATATGTATGAGGTAGACTCAACTACCTTATACTATAACCTGCACATCAAAGGCTTTCTCTACAGTTGGTTGAATAAATGAATATGAATAAGTCAGGTGGTGATCAAAGGGAACATGCCAGGGGCTTAACATTACTAAATAAATGTTCTGTTACCTGTGAATATTTTCTTTATCAATTTAACAAATATATATTGATAATTCAGTACTAGATAGATGTGTTGACAGGATGGATAAAGTCTGGTCTTAGTGGGGCTTAAATTTAAATGGATACAATCCACAATCATGATACTAGATATGCAAATGAAGATACTTGTGCATGATTGGGATCTTTTTGTATTATTCTAAGAATTATTTAATATTTTATTCTGAGGTAGTTATTAATGCCTTTTTATACCCCCACTACACCTGTGAGACTGCATGGGTGTGCATTGTTGTGTACGTGTGTTCTTGCAACAGCTGGGGAGATGGGTGATGGAGAGAGTATATTGTACCTGTCATTTGTTTTCAATTCCTGTCTTTATTTAGTTTGAAAATCTGTGTTGAGTATGAAATTATAGGAAATTGTGAATTTAACTTTCATCCTCTTTGGTGTTGCATAAGTGCTGTATTTCTTGTCTTTGTAGATCAAAGACTTCTTGTTATGTGCTGTTGAGTCACCTGCTACTCATAATGACCTGTGTACAACAGCTCTGAACCCTACCCTATTCTGGGTCAATCTTACTGACTCAGAAACACCTAACTCCGTTGCTCCAGTTACCATGTCAATCCATCTCATGGGAGTCTTTGTCTTCTGCACTGTCTCCCATCCTTCCAAGCATGATATCCTTCTCCAAGGACTGGTCCCTCCTGGCCATGTGCCCATAGTATGTGAGATGAATCTTCAAAATCCTTGCCTTCAAGGAAAAACTTGGTTTCATCCTCTCTAGGACAGACCTATTTGTTCTCCAGGCAGTCCATAGTATGTTCAAGATTCTCTCCAGCACAACAACTGAAAAGAATCAATTATTCTTCTGTTGTTCTTAGTCATTGTCCAGCTCTCTGATGTATAGCAAGTAATTGAAAAGACCATTCTCTTACTGATTCTTTTACCGATCAGCCCTTGAGTCTCAAATATGCTAAGGTCAGGTGCATCTTACTCTTGACTGACATCATTGCTCCTTAGCACTTTGGAGAGGTCCCTGACAACAGACTTCCCCAATGCAATTCCCTTTTGATTTCCTGGCCTCAGGTGGCAAGAGTGTAAACCCTAGCAAATTGAAATTGTTAACAACCTCAATCTCTTTTTTTTTTTTTTAAA
>NW_006399969.1:3812726-3822523 GCF_000299155.1 Elephantulus edwardii
TCTTGTCTTATTGCTATCGCTAAGACTTCCAATACAATATTGAATAAGAGAGGAGAAAATGGGCATCCTTGCCTAGTTCCTGTTCTTAAAGGGAATGCCTTTAACCTCTCTCCATTGAACAACCTCAATCTCTTATCCATCCAACATGGTGCTGCCAATTGACCCAGTGGTGAGAATTCTTCTTGTTGTTGAGCTTTATAAACTGAAGACTAGAGTCATTGGCCTTCTGCAGCAAATGCTTCAGGTCCTCCTCACTTTCAGCAAGCAAGGTCATGTCATCTGCATAATGTAGATTGCTAATGAACCTTCCTCCAATCCTGATGCTACATTCTTCTTGAATGACTTGTTCTATATACAGATTGAAAAGTTATGGAGACAAGACACATCCTGATGCACAAACTTTATAATTTTGAACCATGCAGTATTCCCTTCCTCTGTTCTGACGACTGCCTCCTGGTCCAAGTATAGGTTTCACATGAACACCATCAAGTGTTTTTGGATTCTTGTTCTTCTCAAGATTAGCCACAAAAATAAATAAATGAACGGATGAATGAATAAATTGTTGTGATCCACAGTCAAATGCCTTTGCATAGTCAATGAAACACAGATAGACATTCCTCTGGTACATTTTACTTTGCCTCTTGTGCCATGGGCTCTTCCATACCCAGTTTGTATTTCTGGTAGTTCCAGACATTTTTGGATAATCTTCAGCAGCACTTGGTTTGTGTGTGATATTAGTGATATTTTTCAATAATTTCCACACCGTTTTTTGGTATAGCTATAAATATGGATCTCTTCCAGTAAGTTGGCCAGGTAGTTGTTCTCTAGATTTCTTGACAAAACCAGAGTGCCATTTGAAAATGAAAAGGGAATGTGATTAAAGAAGCAAAAGGAATATGCAAGAGTGTCCAAGCTCTCTTTTGTGGTGTTTCTTAATAGGTATTTGCCCTTTTAGTTCCCCCTTTCCTACCCCCCAGTAGTTGTTATGTGTCCAAGTGGGGAAGTCATCTGGAGCAGCCTGATTCTACAGAGGTTTGGTTCTGATTTTGATTGTTTTTGGTCAAGCATTCTTCTGCGTGGTGTAGAAGTGCCCTGTCCATTCGTTGTACAGAGGTAAGCCGTGGTTGCTGTGATGCAAAACACTATGACACTAAAGTGTCAAATATGATAATGGTTACCCATGGTGGACATTGTTTGGTGGAGCTCCCTGACTAAAATGAACTTGGAAGTAGGAGTAGCATCTACTTCCAAAGCAGCTTACCTCTGGAAACACTATGAACTTGGAGAAATGTGAAAGTTATGCGAGTGTTCAGGTCTTTTGTTCATAGGGTCACTATGAGTCATCTATGACTTGACAGCACTTAACAACAACAACAACAGTTATAATGTACCATTGAGTTGAAACTTACCCATAGATGACCTTCCAGTGAATTTTTAGAGGCTGTAAAGCACACAGGAGAGAATTGCCATGTTAGTCTCATTGAGCAGTCTCATTGGTGGATTTGAACCATGTGCCTTTGGTTTGTAAGTACAATTCCTTACCACCTTGCCCAGCTAGAGATATTTTGTTATTTTACACATGCAATAGAAATTACACAGGAAGCATCCCTGGATGCTGGTAGGATTTTGGCCAACAGGGTGGCATGCACTCATCAGGGGAAATTCCCTTGGCTTCCAGGTATGTGTACTAATGTGAGAGAGCGAGACCAGATTTTTAAAAAGAAATTGGAAATCTAGATTTGAGAAGACCTCTCAGTTCTCAGTTTTGGAATGGTGAAAACAAATGCCACCATGTTAATTACACAGCAGAAGTCAATCAAATTATTTGTTCTACAAGTATCCCACCTGCTTTTATCAAGTCAATTCCAACTCATTGGGACTTTGTGTGTGTCATAGTACGAATATGCTCCATATTGTTTTGATAACCGGGGCCTTTCAGAAGTTACAGATCTCCAGGTTTTCTTTCTGATGCACTTGGGTAGATTCACACTTCTAACCTCTCAGTTAGCAGTCAGTTTCTTGGCAATCTGCACCAGCTAGGGACTACTCATCCTAGAAATGGCCAATTTTAAATCACTGATATAAATATTAGAAAAGAAATTATACCATTTATAGTGTCTGAACTGCCATAGTCACTTGGAACTTTAATTTTACATAGACTAACTCTCTTGTATACTCAGTATATAGCTTGTCTGCTCGTTCTCATTTTGCCTGTTTTTTTGCTTCATATCTAAATAGTGAAACACTTTCCAATAGAACTTTCTGCAATGACAAAAAATTGTTTATAAAAGATTCAATAAAACCTGGACTTGTTGGAATAATTTAAATGTGACAAGTGTGACTAAGGAACTGAATATTTTGTTTCATTTAATTTTAATTACGCAAAACATAATTTTAGATGACCACGTGTATAAGATACCAAATCTTTTCCTTCTAGTCTCAGGGCACTCTCATACACAGAAACCCAACTAAGTGTTACTGAGTCAGCTCAAACCAGTGTCTGTCTCTAAATGCAGAGTAAGAAGAGAACAAATCTGCCCTAATGCTCATGAGGGTTGTTGTGGTTGTTGTTGTTAGTTGCCATCGAGTTGAGTACGACTCATAGTGACCCTGTGAACCAATCTGAAGACTGTTCTGTCCTGTGCCATCATTATAATCTCTGAGCCTCTTACTACAGTAACTGTGTTAGTCCACCCGGTTGAAGATCTTCCTCTCTCTTGCTGCCCCTTCACGTTTCCATGAATGATATCCCTCTCCAAGGATTAACTTTTCCTAAAATCATACTCGAAGTATGTAGGTGAAAGTTTTTATATGGGATATCACAGCACCATATATTTCAATCGATAAAATGTATCCCCCAGCTCTCTGTTAGTTTGTCACACCAAGATGGCTTGCGTGTGTTTCTTTCTATGCCATTGTTATTTCAGATATCAGGTAGGGTCACCAATGGTTTTCAGTGAAAACTGTAAGAATCACAAAAGAACACTGTCTTGCTTTGAGCGGTGATGGTTGAAGTCCCGTGTCAGCGTGGCTGTCTATGAGTCTCTAGTTTGACAGTTAAGATGGAGTTATTCCTTTGATGAAATCTGGTGTAAAATTCATTCTGTTGCTGTGAGCTGATATAGTACGATTATTTCCTTGATGAGTCTTATATAGACAATCCATGGTGAGATCTGCGTCGGACAGCCAATCAGTTGAAATGGAGTTTCATATGGGTGAGCAGTGCATTGAATATATGGATGTCTGGGAAAACTCTTAGTTTTGCTCAATCTGGATCATGCATCTGCCTTATTAATTGTGGTTCTTTGTTTTTAAACCAGCAGCTTGCCTGGTCTGCTGACCATGTTTCGTCAGTCTCATACACATGCATGGATATATTGTTATTGTTAGGTACCATTGAGTTTAGTATGACTCAGAGTGACCCTAGAACAACAGATTTGAACCTTGTCCTATTTGTTGTTATCCTTACAATCTCTGATGTGCTTGAACTCATTGTTACCGTCAGTGTACCAGTCTGACTTGTTGGATAAAGGAACTTTATATCACTGCAGCTCAGGAGTGCCACAGTGGGTGCTCTTCTGTTTCTATAGAAGGTTCTACCTTCCCTCCCTCTTGGCTACTGTTAGAGTTGATTTTGAGACCCTGTAACCCTTGGTAGACATACCACATAAAATTAATTTCCTGCACTGATTCAGACATGCACCTGCCCTCTGACACAGACACTACAATCTGACTGATGTTTTAGGGAACACACACATTAAGGTCCTGCACCTTGCCTGCAATTTAAGGGGTGATTACTTTCTTAGCTGGACTTGTGCTGAGTTCTTTGTCACCAGATTGAAACTCCAATTGGGTATTTATCATCAGGTTGTACAATTTGATGGGTGAGTGGGGTGAGGGAAATGGAAATAATTTGTTCTTGAAAACAATGTATTTAAATTTTGTAAATAAACTAGTTGTTGTTGTTGTTATGTGCCGTCGAGTCGCTTGCGACTCATAGCGACCCTATGTACAACAGCCCTAAACTCCGCTCTGTCCTGTGCCAATCGCACTGTCTCTGACACTCCCATCCCAATTATCCCAGTCACTGAATCAATCCACCTCATAGAGGTCCTTCCTCTCCTGCACTGTCCCTCCACCCTCCCAAGCATGATGTCCCTCTCTAAGGACCGGTCTCTCGTCACAACATGTCCAAAGTATATTAGACGGAGCCTCAGAATCCTTGCCTCCAAAGAGCCACCCGATTTAACCCTTTCCAGGACAAATCTGTTTGTTTTCCTAGAAGTCCATGGTATTCTCAATACTCTTCTCCAGCACCACAGCTCAAAGGCATCATTTCTCCTTCTATCCTCCTTGGTCATTGTCCAACTCTCTGATGCATAACAAGTGATTACGAAGACCATGGCCTGTATCAGATTCACCTTAGTCTCCAGAGAGACACCATTGCTCTTCAGTACTTTGGAGAGGTCCCTAACAGCAGACTTTCCCATGGCAATGCGCCTTTTAATTTCCTGGCTGCTGGTGCCAAGACTGTTGACTATGGAGCCAAGCAAACTAAAGCTGTGTACAATCTCAATCTCTTCACCATCCATCCTGATGCTGCCAATTGGTCCAGTGGTGAGAATCTTTGTCTTCTTGACATTGAGCCTCAATCCATTTTGGAGGCTGCAGTCCTTGACACTCTGCAGCAGGCGCTTCAGGTCCTCTTCAGTTTCAGCAAGCAGGGTTGTGTCATCCGCATAATGCAGATTGTTGATAAACCGTCCACCAATCTTGACCCCACATTCCTCCTCATAGAGCCCAGCCTCCCGGATAATCTGTTCTGCATGTAGGTTGAAAAGGTATGGAGATAGGATGCATCCCTGGCATACGCCCTTCCCAATTTTGAACCATGCAATGTTCCCTTGCTCTGTTCTGACGACTGCCTCCTGGTCCAAGTATAAGTTTTGCATTAGAACGATCAAGTGTTCTGGGATTCCCATTCTTATCAGAGTCAGCCATAGTTTGTTATGATCTACACAGTCAAATGCCTTTGCATAGTCAATGAAACACAGATAGACATTCCTCTGGTATTCCCTGCTTTCAGCCAAGATCCATCTAACATCAGCTACCATATCTCTAGTACCACGACCCCTTCTGAAACCAGCCTGGACTTCTGGTAGTTCTCTGTTGATGTGCTGTTCCAGTCGTTTTTGGATAATCTTCAGTAAAATCTTGCTTGCATGTGAAATCAGTGAGATTGTTCTGTAGTTTCCACATTCTGTTGAGTCACCTTTCTTTGGAATAGGAACAAATATTGATCTCTTCCAGTCAGTTGGCCAAGTGGTTGTTCTCCAGGTTTCTTGGCACAATTTGGTGAGCACGTCTATGGCAGCATCTGTTAACTGAAATATGTCAATTGGTATACCATCTATTCCTGGAGCCTTATTTTTTGCCATTTGCTTCAAAGCAGCCTGAACTTCTTCTTTCGTCACCATAGGCTCTTGCTTAGTAGAAAATTAAAAAATACCGTTTAAAAAAAGAGTATTGAGGTGCAACAAGGAAGGGTTCTTAAC
Source organism: Elephantulus edwardii (assembly GCF_000299155.1). Taxonomy (NCBI): domain Eukaryota; kingdom Metazoa; phylum Chordata; class Mammalia; order Macroscelidea; family Macroscelididae; genus Elephantulus; species Elephantulus edwardii. The sequence goes on from NW_006399969.1 coordinate 3,818,282, forward strand.
ACGGATTTGACTAATGGTTAATTAAGTTCACTTCATCAAGTTTCTGGCTTGGTGTCAGGAAATCTTCCTCAGTGGTGAGTCTCAAAAGACACATTCATACCCAAAGAATAGGAGAATGGAAGATAAATTACAGATTACCTTTAATCTTCGTCTATAAATCAATCATTGAGTTCCAAGTGATTTAAGTCTATCATCAGTTCAACAAGAAAATAATTATTTTTTTGGTCTTTTCAATGATTTATTCATTGCAAATACCAAGAAAATAATTATTTTAGTTACTATCTTAATGTCTCAGTCTGTGTACTTGGCATATAGTCATGTAAATAAAGTCTTTTAAACAGTTTATAAATTCTGGTATAAAGGTGGATGAGAGAGAAGAAGGAGGCGTAGTAATTCCATGATGATCTACACACACAGGTGTAGGAGAAATGGAAGCTGATTCATTCAGAGGACTTGTGAGGTCTGTGGATGAAGGCAGATAAGTATGTATTTATATCTGGTCACAAAAGCCCCTTTGTTACCATGTGGAAGACTCTGCCCTGGTTGTGCTGCAGTGCCTCCCTGTGGTGAGAAAGAAAAGGAACCTAATCCACAACTATGGAAGTAAAAATTAAATGTCCTGCAAGAGATAAATTGAGATGCTCTGCAGAGTTGGAGACTTTAGCCACTTCTTTTTTTGCAGTTCACTATTATCTAGGAAACCTAGTCTGTGCTCTTCTGTAAAAGAGTCCAATAAATGATTTCTCCTCTTTTACCCAAGTTCACTCACGTGGACAATCTCCCTCCCATCCTGTGGTGGGTATTTTGCATGGTTTGAAATTATTTTCTATCTCAAAAAGTTTATCATTTTTAAACAGAAATTAAAGAAAGAAAAACAAAAATTATATCATACTTGAAATTATTGTAAATATTTTACTGCTGAAATTGTTCTATGGGTCCCCCTCCAGCCTCCCTGAGACATGTCATCATATGAATGCTTCGCGATCTTAGGATGGTTTAAGAGACGGTTTCTTTTTCTGTGTGCCTTGACCCAATTTTTCCTCTGCCAACATCAATTTGAATCCATTGAAACAGGAATCTTTGAAACATTATTTAGAAATGAAAAGTCATGCCCACATGATCTTCAATTCTTAGTCTGGGAAGATTTTCTTGAGATTAACTTTGAAAGCACCATCCAGCCCAGGCACTTGTTTCTAAGTGGGCTCTGTAATCACTGTGCTGAGCTTTCTTTGTTCATGTTGAACTTGAATAGCCCTGCACCTGGAATTGGCTGCAACTGTGAACAAGATGGGGATGGTTAGATTAAGCATTTCCAAGTGACACATTTAGAAAGCTGAGGAAGAAATTGTCTGATAACTTAATGGAAGAAAGAGGGAGGAATAGAGTGCCCACCACTTGTCTCTGTTTGGAGGGGAAGGAGGAACGATGGACACCTACATTCTGTAACTAGGATAATAAATTTGTTATTCTTCTTTCCTCCTGCCATCTGTCAGTCTGTTGTATTGTGGTTGCTTATGCATCATTGTGACACTAGAGACTATACAAGCAATATGTCAAATATCAGCAAGATCATGGATTTCAGTGGAGCTTCTAGGCTGACAGGGAAAAAAATCCTGGACATTGACTTTATTGTTATGTGCCGTTGAGTCACTTGTGACTCATAGCAACTCAGTGGCACATAACAAAAACAAAGTCAATGTCCAGGCATTTCTTCTTTGTCTGTCTTAGCCTAGAAGCTCCACTCACAGACATTAAAAAACACAACTCAGAACAAATTGCTGTGAAGTTGCATCTAACCCATACCTGACCTCCTGGTGGATTTTCATTGTTGGTAAATTATATGGAAGGAGTTTACTCATTTCTCTTGGAGCTGCTGGTGGATTTGAACCAACCACCTTTGAGTTTGGAAGCACAACTCCTTATTCACTAGTCTACGATAGCTCTGAATCATGAAAGATTGTCTGAATTGTTTGTATTGAATGCATCAACAGGACAGAATAATCAATGGAGTAAGACACTGTGTTTAAGGGGCCAGGGAGGTGGAGGGGGACCATCATCAGTAAAATGGTCTCACTGTAGCTTCAGTGATGGGCTTGAATGTATGAGGAAGCTGCAGAGCCATGCATGTGGTACATAGGAAAATTAATTCATCAAAGCCCTATGGATAATAGCAGAATACGGTCCAATCTAGTACTGACAGATTAAGCCTCTAGATTGAAAGGCCTCAAAATTAAAATAGTGCAGTGGTTGCAACCAAAGACACAAGCAAACCAGCTGTTGTAAAGATGGCACAGGACTGAACAGTGTTTTATCTGGAGTTGCCATGGGGTTAATTGTACATTGGAATTGTTGAGAGTTGAAACTGACTTGTTAACTAATTTTTTATTTCTGAATTCTTGTCCACAAGGGAGTCCTGAATTTTAATGTGGAACCACCATTTAATAATGTTAAATTGATAAATCCTGAGTCTTCTTTGGAAGAAATTAACAATGTTGTCTTTTTACTCTCATTGCTATTGAGTTGCGACCAACTCATACCTAACCCTCCAGTGGATTTTTGAGACTGTAAAGGGGCAAGAAACTACACTGCAATCTCAAAGGTCGGTGGTCCAAATCCACCAGCTGCTCTGCAAGAGAAAGATGGGCAGTCTTCTCCTGTGCAATTTACTGCCCCTGAAAACCCACTGTAGGGTCAGCTGTGGGTTGGTTTTGACACAGTGGTACAAAACAACAACAACATCACAAACAAATCATACAGGAAAAGATTGTGAATCTTTCTTTCTTGGAGCAACTGATGAATTCAAACCACTAGAGAGACTCTGCCATTGGATTAGCAGTGCAACTCCCTATAGACTATGCCATTCGACCTTAAAAATACCTAAAATATACTCAATAAGGCAATTAACATACTTCAAACTTGTGACTAGGAAAGGCTCTTCCTTGGAAATGGACATCATGCTTGAAAAAGTCAGCAAAAGAGAGAAAGAGTTTTGGGTAGGTGGGTTGACACCGTGACTGCTACAGTGATATGTCAAGAAGTGTGAGGAAGGCACAGGATAGGTAGGACATGGTTCAGATCTGTTGTTCATAGGGTTTGTGGGTTGTACTTGACAACAACACCTAACAACATCAGCAAACCTTGGAATGTCTTCTTTGGCTTCATAATATGTTTTAAGTGTTTTTAGGTTTGTAATAAAGATTTCATAAAAACGTTTACTTTCTCTGAAAGTAAACTTGAAATGAAAATAGGTACTATTTGTATACAGCTGTAAAATGATTTCTCTTTCCTTTACCTTTAAGGCATGCACTTCAGATTTCTTTTTAAAAATTTTTTAATTTTTAAAAATTTTACTCTGATTTATTTACCAAGTTTGAATACATTGGTTTTTCACACAAGATCCTTCCCATTTCCTTCACTGCACCCACCCATCAAATTGTGCAACCCTATGATTATCACCCTACCCCCACATCATCACCCATCTATTTCCATCCTCCTCCTCGCCTTAGATCTTCATACTCATTCTACAATAATGGTTTTGTACAGTATTGGTCCTTGTGGGACTGAGTCAGATCACTCAGCACAATGCTCTCCAGTCTCTCTCAAGTTAGGTAGTAATTTACAAAATGATTGTTCCTGCTTGCAGTGTAGTATTCCATTGTATGAATATACCACAACTTCTCAATCCATTTGTTTGTGGTTGGACATCTGGACTTTTTCATGTTCTTGCAATGGTAAATAATGCTGCTATGAACACTGGTGTACAAGTTTCCATTTGAGCCTCAGTTTTCATTTTCGTGGGGTACATGCCAAGCAATAGAATAGCTGGGTCATATGGAATTTCTTTTTTTTTTTTAGATACATGTTTTCAAAAGGTAGGAGGGGTTTTTTTTGGTTTTTTTTTATTATTAAATTTCATTAGTTTTAATGAAAATTTACAGAGATTTTGGGTTTTCATTCATTCATTGTTGCACTGTTTTCTCCACCCTCCTCCCCAGTTCATTCTTCTTCCCCCCCCCAATGTCTGTTTTAATTGTCCACTTGCCACAGTGCTTGTCAAAGCCAGTTCTGATTAAACTCCTTTGTCAGTGTGTCCCTTGCCATTCCATATCACTCCTACCTGAGAGAGACTTCACCCTGATTCACAAGAAAAGGGGATGGCGTATTCTCTTAGCTACTTCCTGCTGAAAAGGGACGCTGTGGGTTTCAGGGTGAATGTCTTCTCTCACTACTCTAAAGGGCCCC
>NW_006399969.1:3827418-3845948 GCF_000299155.1 Elephantulus edwardii
GTATATCTGTAAGAAGGACATCTCTGAGTCTCTCCTGCAGTGCTGGTCTTGTTTTTACAAACTGTCTTAGGTTTTGCTTTTCTGGATATATCTTGATGTCACCGTCATATTTGATGGATAATTTTGCTAGGTACAGTATTCTTGGTTAACATTTGTGTTCTTTGAGTGTTTGATATATGTCCTTCTACTAGAAGGGCCAAGCTTCCTTCCAGAATGGTTGTATCATTGTACAATCCCACCAACAATGCATAAGAGTTCCTATCTCACCATATCCTCTCCCACATTTATTACTTGCTGTCCTGTTAAACTTTGCCACTGTTATTGGAGTGAGATGGCATCTCATTTTGGTTTTGATTTGCATCTCTCTTATTACCAGTGACTTGGAACATTTCTTCATATGTCTGTTGGCCATTTGAATATCTTCCTCTGTGAAAATTCTTTCCATGTCTTTTGCCCTTTTTGTAATTGGGTTATCAGACATTTTCTTGTGGAGGCCAGGAGCATTCTATAAACTTTCGTTATGAGACTCTTGTCTGATATAGTATATTGCCAAATCATTGTTCCCAGTCAGTAGGTTTTCTTTTCATCCTGTTGGAAAAACAGTTTTTTTTACTTGTTTTGTAATGTCTTAATAGTTCTTTCTTTAAACTATGCTGTAAAAATGTAATGCAGTTGTTTTTATGAACACAGGGATTTAATCTTTAGAAGGTCCCATTCATCAATTTTATCCTCTTCAGGTTGTACATTTCTGGCTGTGTTTGGTAGTCTCTTTATACCATATACTAATTCTTCTAAGCTTTATCAAGTTTATCTCTTACAAACATTATGGTTTTGGGCTTTACTTCTAAGTCTCTTATATATCTTGAGGTGACTTTTGAGTTTTGTTTGAGATGTGCATCCTATGTTAGCTTTCTGCAGGTGGAAGTCCAGTTTCGCCAGCACCATTTGTTGAATAGGTTGTCATTTCCCCATTTGATAGATTTATTTCCTTGTCTAATATCAGTTGACCATAGATAGGTGGGTCTATTTCTGGGTTCTCAATTCTGTTCCATTGATCTATGTGCCTGTCATTTTACCAGTATCAGATTATTTTGGTTACCACAGCTGTGTAGTGGCTTTTGAGGTCAGGGAGTGCTATACCTCCCACTTCATTTTTGTTTCTCAGAAATGTTTTGTTTATTTGAGGTTTCTTGCCTCTCCAAATAAACTTGACAATTTCCCTTTCAATATCCCTGAATAATGAATTTGGTATCTGTATTGGGATTGCATTAAATATATAGATTGCTGTTTATAGGGTTGTAATTTTCACAATATTGAGTCTTCCTATCCATGAACAGGGCACAGTTTTCCATTTCTTTAGGTCTTGTATTGTGTCTTGCAGAAATATTCTGTAGATTTCTTTGTATAGTTCTTTCGTATCTCTAGTTAGGTTCACTGTCAAGTATCTCAATTTGTGGTTGGCTATTGTAAATAGTATTGCTTTCTTGGTTTCCTTCTCTGAGTCCTCTCTTTGTTACAGTAGAGGAATCCCTCTGATTTTTGGATGTTGTTGTTGTTATGTGCCATTGAGTCGCTTGCAACTCATAGTGACCCTATGTACCAGAGCCCTAAATACCGTTCTATCCTGTGCCAACCTCACCGTCTCAAACACACTCATTCCCACCACTCCAATCACAGAATCAGTCCATCTCATTGAGGGTTTTCCTCTCCTGTGCTGTCCCTCTACTCTCCCAAACATGATGTCCCTCTCCAAGAACCAGTCCCTCCTTGCAACATGCCCAAAGTATGTCAGATGAGGCTTTAGAATCCTTGACTCCAAGGAGCATTCTGGCTTCCCCCTCTCCAGGACAAACCTGTTTGTTCTTCTCACTGTCCATGGTATTCAATAGTCTTCTCCAGCACCACAGCACAAAGGCATCAGTTCTCTTTCTGTCATCCCTAGTCACTGTCTAACTCTCTGATGCAAAGCACATAATTGCAAAGACCACAGCCTGAATCAGGTGCACCTTAGTCTCCAGCCTGACTTCACTGCTCTTCAGTACTCTTTAGAGGTCTCTCACAGCTGACTTTCCTGACTTTTCTTGACTTTCTTGATTTCCTGGCTGCTGTTACCAAAAATGTTGACTATGGAGCCAAGTAAACTAAAACTGTTAACTATCTCAATCTCTTCACCATCCATACTGATGACTCAAATTTCAAAACCATCTCAGGAACAGATTTGAGGCCTTGAGCGCCAATGAGTGTAGACAAAATGAGCTCTGGGAGGATATCAAGAAAATCATCTATGAAGAATGCAAAAGATCATTATAAAGGCTGAAAAAGAAGAAAAGATCAAGATGGATGTCAGATGAGACTGAGTATTTAATTAGAGTGCTGAGAAGCTAAAGGAAGAAACCAAGACATCAAAGAGCTGAACAGAAAATTCAAAAGGCAGCCCGGGACGACAGAGCAAGATACTATAATGAATTGTGCAGAGAGTTGGAGTCAGAAAATCAAAAGGGCCGAATTCGCTCGCGTTTCTTAAACTGAAGGAGTTGAAAAACAAATTCAAGCTCTGGGTGGCAATACTTAAGGATGCTTGGGATAGAATGTTAAATGATTTTTGGATAGTAATCTTATATCCTGTCATTCTGCTTAATTGGCCTACTAGTCCTAAGAGTGTTTTTTGTGGTTTTGTCTTTTTTTCTTTTTTTTAGGGTTTCCAGTCAATTGTTGCACTTTTCTCCATACCCGCCCCCCCCCATTCACTCTTCTCCTTGAAAAGAAAAGCTCTTTCACTGTTATGCAATTCCTCCTCCCAAGTCCATTCCACTATGCAGCCTTAACTCTGGACTTCTGTAATGACAAGAATACCTATTCATATGTCCCATTTAAACAGTTCTCTACCTCATCTGTTTCAATGCTATATACATCATTCTTCCCCTCCTTTTCTGTCTTCCCTCAACCCTGATATCAGTCCCGTTTTACAACAGTGGCACTATGCAATATTTGTCCTTTTGTGACTGAGATTTTTCATTCAGCATAATGTCCTCCAGGGTCATCCATTTTGCATAATATTTCATGAGGTCCTTGTTTTTCAATGCTGCATAATATTCCATTGTGTGAATATACCAGAGCTTCTCTGTCCACTCATTTGTTGATGGGCACTTGGTTGTTTCCAGTTCTTTGCTATCATGAACAAAGACACAATAAACATGAGTGTGCACATATCTGCTTGGGTGGCAGTTATGGTTTCTTTAGGGTAAATTCCCAGTAGTGAAATTGCTAGGTCAAATGGTATTTCTATTTGCAACTTTTTGAGAAAGCGCCATACAGCCTTCCATAGTGGTTGCACCATTTTACACTCCCACCAACAGTGAAGGGTTCCAGTTTCTCCACAATCTCTCTAGCATTTGTTGTTTGCTGCCCTGTTAAATGTTATTGTTCTTACTGGGGTGAGGTGATATCTCACTGTTGTTTTAATTTGCGTTTCTCCTAGCTCTAAGAGTTTTATGTTGAGTCTTTGGAGTTTTCTATGTACACTACCATATCATCCACGTATAGTTATGTTTTAACCATCTTTTTGCCGATCTGGATGCCTTTTGTTTCTTTCTCTTGTCATATTGTCCTAGCAAGCACTTCCAGTACAATATTGAATAGAAGTGGTGACAGTGTGCATCCTTGTCTGGACCCTATTCTCAAGGAAAATGTTTTTAGTCTTTCTTCATTGTAAATGATACTGGCTCTTGGTTTTGCATATATACTTTTCACCATGTTGAGGAAATTCCCTTCTATTCCAATTTTGCTGAGTGTCTTAATCAGGAAAGGGTGTTGAATTTTGTCAAATACTTTTTCTACATCCATTGCTAAGATCATATCATTCTTATTATTTGTTTTGTTAATATGGTAAATTGCTTTGATTGTTTTTCTTATGTTGAACCATCCTTGCATACCTGTTATGACTCCCACTTGGTCATGGTGAATTATTTTTTTGATGTGCTTTTGGATTCTATTGGCTAAAATGTTGTTAAAAATTTTTGCATCTATATTCATTAGAGATATTTATCTGTAGTTTTCTTTCTTGGCAATATCTTTGCCTGGTTTTGGTATTAGGGTTATGTTTGTATCATAGAATGACTCTGGGAGTGTTCCTTCTTTTTCATTTTTTGGAAATAGCTTAAGTAGAATTGGTGATAAATCCTCTCTCAATATTTGGTAAAATTCATCTGTGAAGTCATCATGCCAGTACTTTTCTTATGAAGTTTTTTTTTAATGACCTTTTCAGTTTCTTCTTTTGTGATGGGCACTTCTTTTGGATGCTCATGAAGCTGCTGGGGATTGTGGGGAAGGATGGGAGTAAGGAAGCATAGATAAAGGACCTTTCCGTACCTCTGGAATTTTTACTGGAGAATAGAAAGTGTCCTTTCATAGAGAGACTCCAATTTGTCTCCACTTTTTTTTGCAATCCAGAACTTTCTAACTTTATTACTGAGAGTGCCTGGGATGGGGCTGTGTGCCTTTAAAAGATCAATCTGAGAAGTCCAACAATGTTGATTAAACCAAGTGTCCAAACAATTTTAATATAAATAGAATTCTGGTTCAATCGACGACAGGCAACTATTTGAAAATCCTTCCTCATATTCCCTTGTTTCTGTCAAATGTTGATTTATCTGAGAAAAGGTCAGTTTGTATAGAGAAAGAAAAGTCAATATGCAATGTAAGCATTTCTCATTGCACTGAGGTTTGCACTGGGCTCTGACCCAGACATGGGAGGGCGCACACAGATATTATGGTGCCTCTGGTCTTCCATACTGAAAACTCTTTGTGTGCAGCATCAGGATGGATGGCGAAGAAATTGAGACTGTTCACAGTTTCAGTTTGCTCGGCTCTATGGTCAGCACTCTTGGCACCAGCAGCCAGGAAATAAAAAAACGTATTGTGATGGGAAAGTCTGCTGTTAGGGACCTCTCTAAAGTACTCAAGAGCAACAGTGTCTCTATGAAGACTAAGATGCGTCTGATACAGGCCATGGTCTTTGCAATCACTTATTATGCATCAGAGAGTTGGACAATGACTAGGGAGGATAGAAGAATTGATGCCTTTGAGCTGTGGTGCTGGAGAAGAGTATTGAAGGTACCATGGACTGCCAAAAAACCAGATTCATCCTGAAGAGGGTTAAACCAGGCTACCCCTTGGAGGCAAGGATTCTGGGGCTTCGTCTGACATACTTTGGACATGTTTTAGGGAGGGACAGGTCCTTGGAGAGGGACATCATTCTTGGGAGGGTGGAAGGACAGTGCAGGAGGGGAAGACCCTCTATGAGGTGGATTGATTCAGTCACTGGGGTAATTGGGGTAGGTGGGTCAGAGACAGTGAGATTGGCACAGGATAGAGCAGGGTTTAGGGCTGTTGTACATAGGGTCGCTATGAGTCGCAAATGACTCGACGGCACATAACAACAACAACAACCTCCTGACCCAGCCTTACTGTCTTCAACACACTTGACCCGTTGACACTTTCACTGTCTCTCTTAACTTTTCAAGGGTCTTGCTCTCTTGCACTAGCCTTCTACCCTCCGAAGCATGGTCCTTGTCCAAGGACTGGCCCTTCCTGACAACATGACCAAAGTCTATAAGATGGAGTGTCAATATCCTTTCTTCCTAGAAGCATCCTGATTTTACTTTCTTCAGGGCAGACCTGTTGTTTTACTGGCAATTCATACGTATGTACCATGGGAAAGGATGTTGTTGTTGTTAGGGGCTGTTGAATCTAATATGACTCATAGCGACCCTATGAACAACAGATCTGAACCTTGTTCTATCTTGCGCTAGCCTCACACTTCCTGACACTCAAGAGCCCATTGTGGAAGTCACGATGGCAATCCACCTGGTTGAAAATCTTCCTCTTTTTCACTGACCCTCCACCCTTCTCCACATCATGTTCTTCTGCAAGGAATAGCACCTTTTTGAAACATGTCCAAGGTATGTGAGGTGAAGCCTTGTCAATGGACAGGCAAAAAATGATTAGGTAGAATATTCTTGGTTACATAAAATATTATTGTGAAGGTTCCAGGCCTTAACTTTAATTGTTTCCTAGTCGCTAGTTTATTTGACAGGGGTTACCTGAGACACAATATTTAATTAAGTAATACAAATTGTTTAAAAGTAGAGAAAACATTATTACCTAACTTGGGAGGGACTGGAGAGCATTATGCTGAGTGAACTAACTCAGTTCCACAAGGATTAATATTGTATAAAACCATTATTGTAGAATAAGCATAAGGATCTAAGAGGGGTGAGAGAGAGAGAGTTTGGAAGTAGAGGGATGTGGATGTGCAGGGGAAAGGGGATTAATCTTCGAGTTGTACAGTTTTATGGGTAGAGGTGTGAGGGAAATGGAAAAAATTTGTTCTTGAAAACAATGTATTCTAATTTTGTAAATAAACTAGTTGTTGTTAAGTGCTGTCAAGTTGTAGATGACTCATAGCGACCCTATGAACGAAAGACCTGAACACTTGTATAACTTTCATCATTTCTCTAAGTTCATAGGGCTTTGTGAGGCAAGCTATTTTGGAAGTGGATACTAATCCTGCTTCCAAGCTTCTTTTAATCAGAGAGCTTCACCAAACACTGTCCACCATGGGTGGACACACATCAGTGTCACAGTGTTCAGCATCACAGCAACCATGAGTTACCTTTGTACAGCAAATGGATAGACCAGTGCTCTACCAGTTAGAAGAATGTTTCACCAAAAACAGTTAAAACCAGGCCTGAGGACCACAGATTAAAATCACCCACCTATGGCTTGGTAGAAAATTTTAAAAAGCATATTTAATAACAAAAAAGTAGAGAAAACAATTATTTTGATAAAGTAACTTAAATTGCACAGAATCACCTTAAAAGTCTGGGTTTCTGTACTTAAAGACCTTCTAGTTTATCCTTTAAAGTCATAGTAGGCTTCACCACCTTATCTGATGAACAGATGACTTTTCAGCCATGTTGTTATGTGTCATCAAGTCATCTGTGACTCATAGCAACCCTATATACATTAGCTCTGTACCCTGCCCAATCCTGAGCCAATCTCATCATCTTTGACAGACCTAAGCCCATTTCTCCAGTCACCAAATCCATCCATTTCATCCTGAGTCTTCCTCTCCTTCACTGACCTTCTCTAAGGACTGGTCCCTCCTGGCCACGTGCTCAAAGCATGTCAGATAAAGCTTCAAAATCTTTGCCTGCAACGAGCAGCCTGGTTTCACCCTCTCCAGGACAGACCTGCTTGTTCTCCTGACAGTCTACAGTATGTTCAACACTCTTCTCCAGCACCATAATTCAATAGCATCAATCCTTCTTCTATTATCCTTAGTTATTTTGCAGCTCTCAGATGCTATCTATTTGAATTTGATGTCACTTGGAGCCAAAGGCTGTTTACCTGTGCTTTATTGATTGTGTTGATTGTAAGGGATTATAAATAACATTGGAAATAATGGAACTTCTAGAACATGTAATTGTTCTCATGTGAAATTTGTACATAGAACAAGAAGCAGTTGTTCAGATGGAACAAGACTACATGCTTAAAATTTAAGAAAAGTGTGTGTCAGAGATATATTCTCGCACCATAGCTATTCAATCTTTATAATGAACAAATAATCCAAGAAGCTGGACAACATGAAGTAGAATGTGGAATCAAGTTAGGAGGAAGAATCATCCACAATTTCTGATAAGCATATGACACAACTTTGCTAAAAATGAAGCCAACTTAAAGCATTTACTTGCTTTTAATCAAAGATTACAACTTTCAGCATGTAGTACACTTAGTATAGAGCAACATTTCTCCCAGCTACACCAGTAAGCAACATCATGATAAATAAAAGACTGAAACAAAAATTTTAGTTTTATTTGGATCTACAATCAAGGAAAGCTTTTCAACAGAGTGAAAAGAAAACCTACTGACTGAAAACAAACATTTGATAATATCATCTCAGACAAGGGTCTCATAACAAAAGTTTACTGAATACTCCTGGACCAACACAATTACAAAATGGGCAAAAGACATGGAAAAAAAGGCTTTCCACATTTGGAGGGCCAGCAAACACATGAAGAAAATCACTGGCAATAATAGAGATGCAAATCAAAATCACAATGAGATATCATCTCACCCCAGTATCAGTGTAAAGTTTAGCAGGGAAGCAAGCAATAAATGTTGGAAGTGATCTGGAGAGGAGAACTCTCATACACTGTTGGTGGAATTGTAAATTGGAAGATAGTTTGGTCTTTCCTCACAAAGCTAAACATAGAAAATCTGTATGTCACAGATATTCCACTACTAGAAATATACCCCAAGGAAATTAGAACTGAAACACAAATGGAGATTTGTGCACCAGTGTTCATGGCAGTGTTATTCACCATTACAAGATCATGGAAACAGCCCCAATATACAATTACAGCTTGATGGATTGAGAAATTATAGTACATTCATACTATGGAATACAGTGCAACACTCAGAAGCAACAATTTCAAAAATTACCACAGAAATTTGGAGAGACTAGAGAGTATTATCTAAGGAACTAACCCATTCTGAGGACAAATACTACATAAAACCATTATTGTAAAAATAGAAGAATAACTAGTAAAACATGTATGGGGACTCACTGGGGGAAGGAATGGGAGCAGCAAGATGACATAAACAAACAAATGAAAACAATGGACACAGCAGTCAGGAAAGAAAATGTTTTGCATTTGATAACTCTGCTACAAAAGACCTCTTTTTCTCTGTTATTATTTTTTTATTATGTGCTGTCGAGTCACTTGTGACTCATAGCGACCCTACATAAAACAGGTCTGAACCCTGTTCAGAGCTATATACTGAGTCAACCTTATTGTCTGACACACCTACCACATTACCATAGTCACTAAGTCAATCCATCTCATCCAGGATCTTTCTCACTTACATTGTCCCTCCTCTCTTTCAAGCATATTGTCCCTCTCTAAGAACTGGTCCCTCCATGCAACATACCCAAAGTATGTCAGATGGAACTTCAGAATACTTGCCTCCAAGGAGCAGCCTGGTTTCACCCTCTCCAGGATGAACCTGTTTGTTCTCTTAGCAGTTCATGGAATATTCAACACTCTTTTCCAGCACCACAGCTCAAAGGCATCAATTCTCCTTCTGTCATCTCTAGTCATGGTCTAGCTTTCTGATGCATAGCAAGCAATTGTGATGACAATGGCCTGGATCAGGCATACCTTGGTCTCCAGAATGATAACATCATTGCTTTTCAATACTCTGGAAAAGGCCCTGACAGCAGATTTTTCCCAATGCAATTCCTCTTTTGATATCCTGTTTACTGGTACCAAGAGTGTTGATTGTGGAGTCAAGTAAACTGAAGCTGTTAACAATCTTAACCTCTTTACCATCGATAATGATGCTACCATGTCCAGTGGTGAGAATCTTTGCCTTCTTGATGTTGATCATCAAACCATATTGAAGACTTCAGTCCTTGACCTTTTGTAGCAAATCCTTCAGGTCCTCCTCAGTTTCGGCAGGTAAGGCTGTGTCATATGCATAACACATGTTGTTGATGAATCTTCCTCTAGTCCTGATGCCACTTTTCCTCTTCATAGAGCCCAGCATCCCAGATTATCTGTTCTGCATATAAATTGAAAAGGTATGGAGATAGTATGCATCCCTGGAGTACACTTTTCCTGATTTTGAATGATGCAGAGTTTCCTTGCTCTGCTCTGACAACTGCCTCTTGGTCTAAATATAGGTTTTGCATAAGCACAATCAAGTGTTCTGGGATCCCCATTCTTCTCAGAGTTAGCCAGTTTGTTGTGATCCACACAGTCAAATGTCTTTGCATAGTCAATGAAATGTGTATAGACATTCCTCTTGTACTCACTACTTTCACCTAAGTTCCATCCAGAAATCTGGAGGACAGCCACCTGGCCAACTGACTGAAAGAGATCGATATTTTCCCATTCCAAAAAAGGGTGACCCGAAGAGTGCAGAAATTATTGAACAATATCATTAATATCAAATGCAAGCAAGATTTTGCTGAAAATTATCCGAGATCACTGGAGCAACACGTCAACAGAGAATGGCCAGATATGTAGGCTAGGTTTAGAAGAGGCCATGGTACTAGGAATATTACAGCTAATGTTAAATGAATCTTGGCAGAAAGCAGAGAGTTCCAGAGGAATGTCTGTTTTTCATTGACTGTGAAAAGGCGTTTGACTGTGTGGATCACAACAAACTGTGGTGGACTCTGAGAAGAATGGGAATCCCAGAATATTTTATTGTGTTTATGTGAAACCTATACTAGGATCAAGAGGCAGTTTTCAGAACAGAGCAAGGAGGCAGTGCATGGTTCAAAATCAGGAAGGGTGTCCATCAGGGATGTATTCTATCTCCATACCTTTTCAATCTATATGAGGAACAGATCACTTGGGATGCTGGGCTGTATGAGGAGGAATGTAGCATCGAGATTAGAGGAAGATTTATCAACAACCTGAGTTATGCCGATGGCACAACCCTACTTACTGAAATTGAGGAGGACATGAAGTGCTTGCTGCAGAAGGTCAAGGACTGAAGCCTTCAATATGGATTGAAGCTCAACATCAAGCAAACAAAGATTCTCACCATTGGGCCAATTGGCAGCATCATTAGGAATGGCAAAGAGATTGAGATTGTTAACAGTTTTTGTTTGCTTGGTTCCACAATCAACACCCTTGGTACCAGCAGCCAGGAAATCAAGAGACAAATTGCATTGGGAAAATCCGCTGTCAGGGACCTCTCCAGAGTACTGAATAGCAACAACGTCAGGCTCGAGACTAAGGTGCACCTGATTCAGGTTCCAAGTCCAAGTTCAGAGCACCAGCTCTAGAGGGAAGCTTTCTCTGTGTGTGGCCTCTGGAGGAAGACCCTTGTCTCTTTTAAGCATCTGTTTCTTGGTGTCCCCTGGAGATTTCTGGGTCTCCTTCAGAAATCTCCTTGGGGTCCAGGAGATTCTCCATGCATAGACCCCATGTGCACAGGATGCACTCCATGGCTGTCTCTTCTTTCTTGGTGTTGGTTGGGCCTTTTCTCCTTTTCTTTTATCTCTCTTGTGAAGGAGGGATAATTTTCATCTCTTTCATCTCTCATAGCATAAGATGAATAGATCACACTCCTTACCTGTTATCAAGGCTGTAGCCCAAGTGAGAGCATTACATCTCACCCTATGCTTGCTTGTGACAAACATCACCTACATTTCATTACCACAACTTAATCTTCACTAGGGATAAGAAGCTGCACAGCAATCCCAGTGGTACTTGGTTTTAATCCACAACTTGCACCAAGGAGAAGGATGGGCAATCTCCTGTGTGATTTACTGCCTCTGAAAACTCATGGGAGAGTCCACTGTGGGTAGATTTTTACTCAACAGTTCACACCAATAATCTACCCTCAAGAAGTTCTGGTGGCTATGTGATAAGGAGTTGCACTATCAGCCCAAAGACAAGCAGTTCAAATCACCCAGCTAGCTACTCTGTGGGAGAAAAATGGGTATTCTCCTTTCATGTGATTTACAGCCTCTGAAAAATCCCTAGAGGGTCAGCTATTAATTGGTTCCACTCTGATGGCACATAACAATAGAACAACCCTATTCCCTCATGAACAAAAAGATCAAAGGCTAGAATAATAACATTTTATTAAATAGAAGGTAGTTACAAAATGAAGACAGCTGTACTATACTGAATGTAGTATTTTAGCACACAAAAATAGTGTGATAGCTTAATTGTCACTCTTTTTGGGGGAAGGGAGGGAGTGTTAGTAGGTGCCATTGAGTTGGCTATGAATCACTGTGGTGCTATGAACAACAGATCTGAGCTTTGCCCATCTTGTTAGAGTCACTGTGTCAATCCATCTTGGTGGGGTTGTCCTCTCTTTTTGCTAATTATCCACTTTTCCCAGCATAATGTCTTTTCCAAGGACTTGCCTCTACTGACAACATGCCCAGAGTTTCACTGTCCTTGCCTCCACAGAGTGCCCTGGTTGTACTTTCTCCAAGACAGACTTGGTTTTTCTCTGGCAGTCCATTAGATAGCTAGTACTCTTCTCCAACACCACAGCTCAAACATATTATCTCTTCTACTGTCATCCTTTTTCATTGACCAATTTTCAGATGTCTAGGAAGTAATTGAGAAGACTTTGGTTTGGGTCAGACTTACCTTAAACTTACCTTAAACTAAAGTTTAAGGAATATATGCTTAGATACCTTAGTCTTTAAACTGACATAATTTTGGGGTCATGGAGCAGGGCACAGTTCAAATCATGACACCTTGATGTCTTCAGTTACCTTATAGGATCCCTGTAAGTGGAACTCAACATCAAGATTGGCAATTAGAATTCTCCATCTATGCCACAGAAGAAAAAGTACAGCCTTTAACTGCTGTCAGGGACCTCTCCAGAGTACTAAAGAGCAACAGTGTCATTCCAGAGACTAAGATGAATTTGAACCAAGCTATGGTCTTTGCACTTACTTGCTATGTATGGATCAGAAAGCTGGACAAGCCTAATGATGATAGAAGAAGAATCAATGCCTTTGAGCTGTGGTGCCAGAGAATAGTACTGAACATACCATGGACTGCTAAGAGAACAAACAGGTTTGTCCTGGAGAGGGTAAAACTAGGCTGCTCCTTGGAGGCAAGGATTTTGAAGCTCCATCTGATATAATTTTTATCCAGGAGGGACCAGTCCTTGGAGATGGACATTATGCTTGGAATGGTGGAGAGACCGCACAGGAGAAGACGACCCTGGATAATGTGGATTGACACAGCAACTGGGATAATGGGGGTAGATAAATAGGAGATGGTGAGGTTGTTTCAGGATAGGGCCATTTTCAGAGCTGTTGTTCATAGAATTGCTGTGAGTCATAAATGATTCGATGTCACACAACAACTACAAACATTACGGACTCAGAAAGCCAATGGGGCATTTCCACTGTATCCTCTTATGCCACTATGAGTGAGAATTCACGCCACAACAACTGATAGTAGCAATGAGAACATACCAGTTGCAGGTGTCCAGTCTGCCTTGTGTTCATCCTCAGAGCAATCACAAGCATGCAATACAGGACCAGCACTCCCCTGTTCCCTCCCCTCAGCCCAGCAGGAGTCTCCTCCATGCTGACAGGAATAGCGTCCTCTTCTGGCCAGGATGGAGGCATGCAGAAATCCGCACAGTGCCTGTCTCTCCCAGCTCAGCGTAATCTCTCACTTTATTTTTGTTTCACCAGCAGTGAAACTCATCTGTTTCTAAGAGAGATGCGTAATTGAACGTTGCAGGCTTTGGGGTTTGCTCAAGTGCTAAATGAAGGGCCCGCGTTTTTAGAAGCACGTTCCAGGGGACGTTGAGAGACTGAAAGCTACAATCCTCTCTCCTGGCGCTTGGCTTGGCTGCTTTCCAAAGTGTTGTGGCCGGCGACTGAGGGATGTAATGTAATCAGTGGTGATCCATCTGCACCACATGAAGCATCCTCTGCCTCCAGCAGCTCCAGTGACTGTGGGAAGCAGCACCCAGCAACAGCTCCAGCAGAGAGAGAAGGCTGGACCACGATGGTAAGAAACTCTGGAGTTTTTAGCAGAACTGCCTGGGTACTTGGGGAAGAAGTCTTGGCACCTGGTCGTGAAGATGGCTGTTGGCAGCATGAAGCTGAGCAGTCTCTTGCACTCTGGTGGCACTGTCAATTTTTTACTAACGGAACATGGATACTCTTGTCACCAGAGCACTGACTGTTTTGAAAAATGACGCTTTTGTTGTCAGGGGCAAGCCAGGGGTAATGGTGCCCGGTGATTAATAAGAACCATTGATGATGAAGGACAGTTACTGTGACCTCAAATGCAAGCCTTTATTAACGCAGCTTCTGAAGTGCCCTCTCCTCTGACTGTAATTTTCATTTCCCTGAGACTTTGTAAGGAAGGGCAGCCCATTTTCTCTCTGTTTGCAGACATGGAGCTTTCTTTTCTGACTTGTCCTGATTTTGTGAGCGTCTGCTTAATGGAATGCATTTGTGCATTACACTTTGCTAGAGCAAACTTTGATTCTTTTTGTCTTTTAAAAAAGATCACGTGCCAGGACGTGGAGAGTCTCCTTTTTAGAGGCAGTGTTGTATGTCCACTTTGGAGGAAGTTTGATGGATTTGCTTGAGTGAAGCAGATATTTCTCAGGGTGCCCTGAGCCTTTCAGAAATACCTGGTCCTTGCAAGAAGCTGTGGGATTCTTGTGGAAGTGACAGTGTACTTAGCTCACTGCTTGCCTTGTGTCTTTTCTGACTGCTGCTTCCAAATCACCCATTTCACAGGGAAAAGGTGAGAACAGGAGAGAGAGAAGGGCTCCGCTGACAAAAGTCCCACTTTCTTTACTTAAGGAATTAAAGGACAGTGGGCACTGGTTGTAATAAACTTGCATACCATCTGGTGGGAAATTAAACCTAGAGAGGGAAAGCCTGAAATACACTTGTCTGCACGCACAGCTGATGTGTGGGAAATGATTGTCTCATTTATAATCCAGATGAATGGAGGCAGTGCTGATGAAAGGCACGGGGGAATTTTTAGAAGGAAGCTTGTTTTCTAGCAATGTAGAAAAAGGAGAAACTGGAACTCAGTGTTCTGCGATAACCTTTGTTCCCCTCTAACCCTCAGCATCCCTTCCTCACTTGCTATTAATCAATCAGATAAGGTATGTCAAGCTGTAGGGTGAGGGTCATGGTTCTGTCCTGCTGAAGTGACTGACATCTGTGTCCCTTCACCAGCCCACCAATTTCAGAGACTGTCATGTCAATGAGACATCGCTTTCTGCTCAACCAGCTGATGGCTAGAGAGCTCCAGCATGAGAATCACCTGGGATCCTTAGTGCTGTATGTGTTTTGCCTGAATTCTGTGGCATGGTAATTATTTTCCGCTCCTCATTAGCCTGAACGCATTCCTTTAAGGATTAATGAGGACTAGCCTGAAGGACATGCAGTTCCCCTGCAAGTACACCTTTTATGTGTGGATATGAATATGGTGACAATCTCGTGTGTTGTTCATGGGGCAATAATGACTCTAACAGAGACTGGGGACACTTAAATCTGTTAAACTCTAGTGGAGCGCACATTTTTGTGGAAGCTGATGAAGAGTTGGGGTGTCCACATCCTCAGGTGATTTTGATCAATTACTCTTTGTTGTTACAGGGTGCCATCAAGTCAGAACTGACTCATAGCCTCCATTCCCCAGCCTCCCCAACAAGGAATTTCAGAGGCAGTTTAATCTCAGAAGAGGAGATTGCACATTCTTCTCAGGTTCAGCTGGTGGATTTGAAACACTTGCTTTTGGCTTGCAGTGCAGCCTCTTTCTTACCACTAGACCACCAGAGCTCCTGCACCTTCAAAATATAATTAATCCTTCTAAATTACTGTGTGCAAACATTGTCCTTAGTGAGTTACATTGCTAACTCAAAAGTGGCACCGTTTGGGCAGTTCAAGTCCACCAGCAGCTTCATGAGAGAAATATGGGTGATCTTGCCTCATGCAGTTTATAGCTTCTGAAAACCTACTGGAGGGTCAGCTATGAGTGGGTACCAATTCCATGACAATAAGACTACTTAGTGGGTTGGAAAAAAAATCATCTAATTATACACTGAAATAAGAACTTTGGTCTAAATTTTTTTTTTTTTTAGTGTGGACCGCTTTCTGAATTTACATGTCATCCTTGCACAGGAACCAGGCAAATTTTCTTTGTATATTCTGATTTTATTATATGTGCTACTGAAGTTAGCACTGAAAGATAATTTCTTAACAGCAAACATTAGGATGACCACATTTATATAGGGAAGACATCCTAGCTTTTACAAAGGTGACCATATTTCACCTTTCATCTTAGAGACGACTACAAGATCAAACTAGTCTTTGATTCTAAAGGGAGTGAGGCTATGTTAGATTTTCATTAAACCATTTCCAAGTCAGAAGGGAATCCCATCATGTTTTTCATCATGAAGAAGTAACCACTTATCTTAAAAATCAGAGAGGAGTCACTCACTGGATTCTTGCAACCTTTCCTTTCACCTTGTTAGAATTGGGAGCATGGTTGAGCTTATGGAGCCTCTGAAAGCCTGCTGGAAGGTCAGCAAGGAATGGGGTCCCCTTCAAAGGCCATGAGTTAATGAATGAGTACTGGCATGTGACCCAGAGTAGCTAAGCACTTTCCTAAGTTCACATGGTAAGTAAGAGCTGGTGTCAGCACTGAGACAAATGCAGACTCCACTGTCACCAGGGCTCTGGGTCTCTAAACCACCTCTTCATATGGTCTTCAGAGGTAGAAAGTAAGGGGAGCTCACAGAAGGCACCCCGCTTAGACCAGCTCTTTGCCGTTAGTCATGAAAGGTGTCAATGATCCAGACACCCAATGTGCAAATAATTCTTAACTTTTCTCATTTTCTCCCCAAACCCAATTTGCACTTGAGGCAGATCTTCTGTTCTTGCCCAGTTCCCCTGGTTTTGTTTCTTAACCCTTTGCATCCCAACAGTACAATATAAAATGTATGTTCTTCCTCTAGCCAATATCTTTTAAGCATGTCTAACCAGGGCATCATCTACTGCTAAGAAACCAGACTCAACTGCTGTCAACTCATGGAGCCACAGCAGCCTGCGAATCTTTATAGCAACAATACACCTCATCATTCTCCTTTGGAACAGCTAATGAGTTTGAACTGCCCATGCTGACATTTAGCAGCCAATTATTTTAGCAACTGCACTACCCAGGCTCCTTACCATAATTTAAAAAAGGTAAATAAGTTTTCTTGCTACTGTGAGTGCAAGCTACTTGACCAAAAAAAAAAAAAACCACAATAAAACCCCAAATATTTTTTTCTTGCTAGCAATTCTTTTATTCTGTGACATATAACACATGATAAGTTCTATATGCTCATGAGTGGATAAATAAGGACATACATTAAGGAAGAAAAAGGAGTTCTTTGAGAATCAGACTGTGTAGCAGATGAGCCCCTAAAGCTACCCAGAGTGTACAAGATGGTCAGAAGTGAGTGCTATCATGTATCAGATGTACCTGAATATGTCTTCCAAAAGTTTTAGACATTTGAAGGTGAAATGTAAGTGACAACGTGTATGTAGATAGCAGTTACTAGTGAATACAGTGTTATGTTGTGTAGAATTGATAACCTGTACCCTTGCTGATATGATAAATAGAAAGATGGAGATTGACTAGAAGTGCATGTAATAAAGAGTAAGGGCTTTTACTAATTAGTATGGATAAGATACTGATATTTAGTGACACATTTTGGCAAATTGAATGTTTATTGTCTTTTTGTTTCTCCTTTAAGATAAGTTTAAATGCATGATATTATCAATTGTACATATAAACAGTAATATGAATAGTCTTTCTCTTACTTTGATAGTCATCTGTACAAGGACTATGCTTGATGGACTAAAGGAAGTATAAAACTGAAAATACATAAATAGGAGCTTCGATCAAATTCCTGTGCTTATTATTCAGTCTCATGGATGTAGATGATTCATGAGACGGGCTGGCTGATTCCCATATGTATATTTGCTCTGTGTCTTCTTACCAAATGGAAACAGCCAACATCTCTCCTGAATCATCTGTGTCCATGAGGCTGAATATTAAGAATGAAAAGTTCCACAAAGCTCCTATTTATGTATATTCAGTTTTACATTGTATAGAGATAGGTAGGTAGGTAGATGATGGATGGATGGATGGATGGATGGATGGATGGATGGATGGATGGATGGATAGATAGAGAGATAGATAGATGATAGATAGATAGATAGATAGATAGATAGATAGATAGATAGATAGGTAACACATACATACACACATACACACACAGATACATACATACATACATACATACATACCACATGGGAATGCTGGAGAAAAATACCCTTGAAATAGTTGCTGATTAAACATAATTCTGATTAAAAACCAAAGTGCTAGACTAGAGCAGAGGAGTCCTGGCATCGGAGTGGCTAAGTGTTCAGCTGCTAACCGAAAGGTCAATGCAAAATGTGAGTGGTTGAACCCACCACTGTCTCCATAGGAGAAATGTGTAATGATTTCCAGCCTTGGCAGTTCTGCTCTGTCCTTTGGGATCTCTGTGCTCGAGATCAGCTCAGTTTCAGTGGGAAAAGAGATGGGAAGGCCTCTGAAACAATTAGTGGATTGCAAGAGAAACAGTGTAATTGAGATTGCTTGCCCTGTCTGCAGGGCATGTCTTTCTGTGTAAGTGTGGATGCTCTGGTGGTGTAGTCTGTAGAGGTTTGCTCTGCGAACCCAAAAGCTCATGCAACCATTGTGGAAGGCAGTGTGGCGCTTTCTCAAAAAATTGCAAATAGAGATACCATTTGACCCAGCAATCCCATTACTGGGAATATACCCCAGAGAGACCATGTCTGCCATCCAAGCAGATTTATGCACACCCATGCTTATCGCAGCTTTGTTTACAATAGCAAAGATTTGGAAGCAGCCTAAGGGCCCATCATCAAACGAATGGATAGA
>NW_006399969.1:3846430-3847884 GCF_000299155.1 Elephantulus edwardii
TTAAAAACCAACAAAAAAAACAGGTGGTGCTTCCCTTCCCCCCCCCTTGTCCCATTCTCTCCCTATCTCCCTCTTCCCTTCTCTCCTTTTCTTCCTCTCTCTCCTTCTCTCTCTGTCTCTCTGTCTCTCCTCACTTTTCTACTTAACTGTATTTAACTTGTTCTAATGTTTATTTTTGAAGACTCACTGTCACAGCTTATTGATTAGTGTATCAGTATATAAGACCATGTTGTACTTTTAGACAAGCTTTCAAATGAAAGTGTTGTCCTCCAGACTGAAGTGCCTGCATCTCAGCTGCAAATTCCCAGTACTGAGCATTGGAAAGCACACTCCCTACCCCTTATCTGTTTATGAACCCTGACATCATCATCCATGTCCAGGGTCATATTGCCAAACTCTCACTTAGCATTGGCCAAGTGAATAGTGTCTGAGTAGACATTACCTGTATAATACAAACAATAGCATAGCTCCTACCTTCTACTCAACAACATTCTGGTTGTCCCCTTCATGCGTACACTACTATAATCATAATGTGGTGACCTAAGCTGTTCGAATCCACCAGACCCTCTGTGAAGGAAAGATTGCCAGTGAGTGAAAACTCACTGGAAGGTCAGCTATGAGTTAGTTCCAACTCCACAGCACCATAAAAATAACCATCCTCTTAGAACATAATCTTAGTAATGCTAAACAGCATAAAAGGTTCCTGGAGAACACCTCAAGTGTACAACACCTACCTAAGGAGAATATAGGAGAATTTGGGGCCCTTTAAAAGCTTTCATAACCATGAAACCCATGAGTGCTCCAAAACTCTAGCCTCCTTTTCGTCTATATTTGCAACCAATGGACTAAATGATAAAACAAATAAAGTCTACCTCTATAGGACAGAGGAGACCAGCTCTGTAGGGTCTGAACCACCTGCCTTTGCCCTTACCTCCTGGACCAAAGTGACTTTGTACTGATTTTGTACCTTTTGATGTCTTTGATGAACAAGTGGAAAAATGAAAAATTTTTTATAACTACATATGTCTGTATTGTTTTTAATCCAGTAGATTTCCATAAAGGATGTGATACTGTGTTTGGGTTAGTGACCATTTTTGGAGTGGGACACTGGAGAGATTTTATTTTAGTGTTTCTTACATCATAGTAGTATCTGAGCATGGACTCTTTATTGAAATTATGTTGTTATTTATTGTAGAATCAGAACCAATCCATAGCTGACCCTCTGGCGAGTTTTCAGAGGCAGTTAAATACACAGGAGATTGTCCATCTTTCTCCCACAGAGTAGATGGTGGCCTTGATCTACATGCCTTCAGAATTGCAGTACAACTTCTTGCCACTAGACCACCAGAGACTTGCCTATATTATTTTTTTAACTTTTGTCCTTTCTTTTTTTTTCTATAATTATATTTTCTTAATTTTCATAAACATTTACAGAGATTTTGGGTTTCCATTCA
>NW_006399969.1:3848709-3852749 GCF_000299155.1 Elephantulus edwardii
TGTGAACAAAGCTGCAATAAACATGGGTGTGCATATATCTGCTTGGATGTCAGCTATGGTCTCTTCAGGGTATATTCCCAGTAGTGGAATTGCTGGGTCATGCCTCTCTCTCTGGGATAAATATGTACAGTCTCCTCCTGTGTGGTTTACAGCCTCAGAAACTCACTGGAATGTCACCCGTAAATCTGTCAGCTCTTCCACAATGCTAATGGGTGAGTGTAGAAGTGTACACAGTAACAACATCAACAACCTCTCTGTAAAGGAGAGGAGCAAACGGGGGGTGGGAGGGGAAAGTGCAACAATGAATGAACGGAATTCCAAAATCTGTGTAGATGTTCATTGAAATGAAAAATAAATAAATTAATTTAAAAAATCTGTGGGGCAGGGAAGGGGAAAAATGGAATTGAAATAAAGATATAAAAATTACTGGTGTAACATACTTATGAAAATAATTACCCAGATTGTACGGTATGAAAAAAACACACAAAACCTCTCTGTAGATATTTTCATTTGTCCATGTTCACTGCCTTCCATGTTGTTGTTGTTGAATATCATTGAGTTGGAACTGACCCATAGCTGATCTTCTGGCAGGTTTCCAGAGGCAGTTTAATCACACAGGAGGAAACTGTCCATCTTTCTGCCTCAGAGCAACTGCATATGCGTGGTTCCAACTGCATACCTTAGGGATTGCAGCACAGCTTCTTAACCACTAGGCCACCAGAGCTCCCTGCCTTCTCCTACTACTTCTATTTTTCTGGTTGAACACTCTTTTTCTCCACTGACAACCCCAGATGTCTGTTAGTGTCTGTCTTTGACCCTCTTTTATTCCCGTATTACGCTTTGGATTTAGCAATCAAGTGTGTAAGTAATCTCCCCAGTTATAGCCTGGATGTCTAAGGACTTAGGTATTGGATATTCTCTTACTGAATTCTGTGAAGTGCCTGGACTCATCAAAACTTATTACGCTGTGGCAGCCGCTTAGACATGTCCCACATTCTGCACATAGACAGCAGATCTAAGATGTGCTGTGTTTAGAATCTTAACATCTTTTGAAAAAGCACTTTATTAATTTTCTGACAGAGTTTATTTTTGTTATGTTGTTGTTGTTATGTACCATTGAGTGGGAACTGACTCACACCTGAACCCGAAGTAGGTTTTCAGAAACAGTAAATTCTTACAAAACATCTGGTGAATTCAAATCATGAAACTTTGGATTACCAGCATAGCTCCCTACCACCAAGCCTCCAGAGCTCCTTTTTAATAGTGAAATGAAAATATAATAAACACAGAACAGATTGCTCTTAGTGGCATCAAAGTTCTTATATGGTGATTGATGCTATAAAACTCAATGTATGAGAATGATTGTATGAAACATAATGAAGGAAAGTGTGTTGGGGGAAATATTGTGAATAAAAAAAAAGAAGAAAAATTAAAGTTTCTGGGGCCAGTGAGGTTAAATTAATCTTCCCACACACACACACAAAAAAACCCTATCATTTAAAAATGGTCTTTAAATATCTTACCTTCAGTCAAAACTATCTCTTGAAGACTTCTTTTAGCAACAGCAACAAATAGCATGCCTTAGGCAGTAAAGTACATCTGCTTTGACTGATATGAGATCATATCAATGGCAACCTGAAAGGTTGGATGGCGAGGGTAGAGAGCAATGAGTTTAAAGTAATGGTATATTATAGGGCATTATGATTATCACAAGAGTCCGGAATGAAGGTTGCAGAGTGGCGTATACTCAAAGTGGGGTTGTGGGGATTGTATACCAATGAAGGAATTTTTTACTTTTCAAAGAGAAGAGTGAACTGGGGTAGGTTGGTGGCTGAGGAAAGTGAAACAATGAATGAATGGAAATCCAAAATATCTGTAAATGTTCATTAAAATTAATAATAATAATAAAAAAATAATGGAGGTGAAAGAAATTAGAAACATATAATGAGGATGTAATTTGAATGTACTCAATATCACTGTTGATATCATTTGAATAATTTCTTCAACATTAAAAGAATTAAAAGACTATATAACATACATAAAACGTGTTTTAGGAGATCTTTAACCTCCCTGATAAGGGGGAGAAAATAAAACAGCCCCAATTCATTAATTTTCATTCTACCTCAGGAAGTCCAGTGTTCTAAGTGTGACAGAAAGAGATTGCCACATCTCTACTTAGGGGATACTGCTGAGTTTGAACTGTGAGCCTTTATGTTAGCAACCAAACATTTAAGTGCTTTTCCACCAGGACTCCATACAAAGCAAAACCAACTAATAAATCCCACATTTTAACTGCTCTGTTCCACTCGTATAATTTTAATATACCTGGCTGACACTATTTCTAATTAATCAGTTCTTGAAGAGCATGGCATCTTGGCTTAGATTTTTTCTTCTTCTTTTCAATCAGAGTACAAGAAAGCTGTGTTGCAATGTTACTACACTGAAGACTTAAGTTTTGTTCAATTTGCATAGATCCTCTTTGCAAAACTTTGTCATTTATGCTTAGTATTATTGAAGAAAAATGAAAACTCATGCCCCTAAATTTATGATTTAGGAGAATTGCTTATTTAGTTTGTGTGAAAACATATTAATATGTAATCCATTATTACTTTTTTAAGGTACTGGAAATTACATAAGGGAAGTGCATTGAAGTGGACTTCTTTTATTCTATCTTGACTTACATATTTTCTCCCCTTGCCATCTTTTTTGTTCATTTCTTTGGGATGTCCATTGTTTTAATAAAGGACTTTTAGATATAAATTTTGTTTACTGAAGTATAACATAAAGATTGAGAAATTACACATTTTGTAAAAAGTATACAACTCAGTTTTCTACAGAATCAACACCATGCTGTAATTATCACTGGATCAAAAGATGAGTACTCCAGAGACACTTCCTAACTATCCTAAAGTCCTGACTTACAACTCTGTAATTGACTTTTCTTTTTAATCTTTATATACCATTCTTCATTTTTATTTTAAAAAGAGGTAAATAATCCCATTTATGTCAAGTCAATTCAGTAGATCTGTGTGTGAATAGAAATGGATCTGAATACTACTCTCCATTTCTGCTCTATTCAGTAGCAGAGATATATACTTTACCTATTTGGTAATGTGAAAACTACTACTGGCAGTGATGGACTTTGGGAAGGATCTTTTAGAATTTTCTTCTCAGCTCTTATCCCCTCCCGTTTTCTTACTTTAACACAGTTCTGTTTCAAAAATGAGCATTTGCCATTTCAAAAAAGGATTTTCTATTCCCAAATATAAGGAACTATTTTATAGCCAGAGTTTCTTTGGAGGCAAGAATGATGATGAGGCTTTGCCTCCCATACTTGGGGTATGTTGCTAGGAAGAGCTGTTCCTTGGAGAGGGACATGATGTTGGGAAGGGTGGAGGGTCAGCGAAGGAGAGGAAGACCTTCAGCCAGGTGGATTGACACTGTGACTGCTGCATTGGGCTCTTGCATGTCAGGAAGTATGAAGATGTCACTGAACAGAACAAGGTTCACATCTTTTGTTCATAGGCTCACTATGAGTCATACTCAATTTGATGGCACCTAACAACCATGTTTCTCTTCCCAAATATAAGTATTTTTTTTGAAGGAACTCTAGTGGATCAGAGTAAGTCCTTGAAATTTCTATGATGGGCTCATCTTATAAGTCACCAGGGAGGCTGGTTTCTGGATGATTCTGTGTGGCTGCAGGGGGCAGAGCTTCTTGCTGTGAATGACAGCAAAAATGCCAGGAAGAACTCATTCTTACTCAAGTTTAAGAATGAGCTCCTGAAAGTATTGGAAACAGTGTGTTAAGTATCAAAGTTAAATTAGAAACAGGAAAAATAAAATGTCATGAGTAAGTCATTGTGTATCTTTGTAAAGAGTAATTGTAACTGTTGTTTCAACTTTGGCAGATGATCAACTGTCAAGAGCTGTCAAATACAATTGAAAGTTCCTATTATAAACTGGTGTGTCCCTAGAAACATGTGAGAAACTCAGAATTATGTGAATTTCCCTCTGGTTTGTAAACTAATTATTTTAGA
>NW_006399969.1:3859819-3861260 GCF_000299155.1 Elephantulus edwardii
GAATGGCAAGGGACACACTGACAAAGGAGATTAATCAGAACTGGCTTTGACAAGCACTGTGGCAATTGGACAATTAAAACTGACATGGGGGGAAGAAGAACGAACTGGGGAGGAGGGTGGAGAAAACAGTGCAACAATGAATGAATGAATGAAAACCAAAAATCTCTGTAAATGTTCATGAAAACTAATAAAATTTTATAATAAAAAAAAAGAATTTTCTAGCACAACTTGCTCTCTGCTTTTCCCTCTTCTTTAATCTCTCATGAGACAAAAGGTGTTACAGGCCACACCTATGGGAAATTCCTTTTTAATCAAGTCAAGGCTGTGTCATGATTAAGAATATTGTGTCTTACCCTGATCCTCTTATAATTTATTGGCTGATTACATTTCAGGCTGCATCATGGGAAGGATTACATTATTACATAATCACCTCTAATCTTACTTCATTAACATCTTTTATTCAACTTAATGCCATCAAATCATAACTAGCTCATAACTTACCCTCCAGTAGGCCGAGTTTGTAAATCTCATGGGAGACAAGTGCCCTTGTTTCCTCTCTCAGAGCATCTGGTGGTCTTAAACCACCTGCCTTTGGGTTGGCAGCATTAACTCCTTACCCACTAGCTCACTAGAGCTCCCTAACATCTTACAGGTTAAGGTTTATAATAGTTGTTGTTATTATGTGTCATCAAGTTGCCTGTGACTCATGGTGACCTTATTTATAATAGCTATGAACTCTGCTCTATCCCGAACCAGTCTCACTGTCTCCAACACACCAATCCCCTTTTTCCCAATGACTGTGTCAATCCATCTCATCTGAGATCTTTCTCTCCTGTGCTATCCCTCCATCCTTCCAAGCCCTAGATGTCCTTATCCAGGTCTCTCCTGGCCACATGCCCAAAGTGTGTGAGATGGAGTTTCAGAATCCTTGCTTCCAAGGAGCAGCCTGTTTTAACCTTCTCCAGGATAAACCTGTTTTTCTCTTAGCCATCCATGACATGTTCAGTACTCTTCTCCAGCACTTTACCTCTAAGGCATCAATTCTTTTTTGTCATCTTTGGTCATTGTCCCACTCTCTGATGCATAGCAAGTGATTGCAAAGACCATGGCCTGAATCAGGTTTATCTCCAGATTGGTATTGTTGCTTTTCAGCATTTTTGAGAGGGCTCTGACAGCAGCTTTACTCAGAGCAATTAGGATTTGTTTTTATTTATTTCTTGACTGCTGGTGCCAAGAGTGTTAATTGTGGAGACAAGCAAGTAAAAATTGTTAACAACTTTAATCTCTTCTCCATCTATCATGGTGCTGCCAATTAGCCAGCACAGTGATGAGAATCTTTGTCTTCTTGATGTTGAGCTTTAATCCTTTCTGAAGACTGCAGTATATATTATAACACTTGTTGTTGTTGTTATGTGCCGTCGAGTCGTTTGCGACTCATAGC